>NC_056457.1:34427734-34430234 GCF_018296145.1 Oncorhynchus tshawytscha | reverse complement strand
AATCATATCAAAGTAAAGAGAATCATATCAAAAGTAAAGAGAATCAAATCAAAGTAAAGAGAATCAAATCAAAAGTAAAGAGAATCATATCAAAGTAAAGAGAATCATATCAAAGTAAAGAGAATCATATCACAGTAAAGAGAATCATATCAGAAGTAACGTGATCTTTGCGTTGTGAAAGGCCATTACTTCATATGAATGTATTGCAATGTGAAACATGCATACAAAAAAACACAAAAAAAAACACTGAGTATGTTCGGTGAAAAAAAGTGACTGTAATTACATTTTTGTACTAAGATTTGCGAAAATTTAGCAGACACTTAAGAAAATTGAACTAAAGAAATTAAAATCAATCTCATCTGAGTATTGATCAGCTGGACTGCCTGTGTATAATTTCTTTGGTCTTTTCTCCTGCTAAAGATATTTCAACAATGTGTATTTTCTTTAGGAAATAAGTACTGTGTAGGATAATAAGTACTGTGTAGGATAATAAGTACTGTGTAGGATAATAAGTACTGTGTAGGATAATAAGTACTGTGTAGGATAATAAGTACTGTGTAGGATAATAAGTACTGTGTAGGATAATAAGTACTGTGTAGGATAATAAGTACTGTGTAGGATAATAAGTACTGTGTAGGATAATAAGTACTGTGTAGGATAATAAGTACTGTGTAGGATAATAAGTACTGTGTAGGATAATAAGTGCTGTGTAGGATAATAAGTACTGTGTAGGATAATAAGTACTGTGTAGGATAATAAGTACTGTGTAGGATAATAAGTACTGTGTAGGATAATAAGTACTGTGTAGGATAATAAGTACTGTGTAGGATAATAAGTACTGTGTAGGATAATAAGTACTGTGTAGGATAATACTGTGTAGGATAATAAGTACTGTGTAGGATAATAAGTACTGTGTAGGATAATAAGTACTGTGTAGGATAATAAGTACTGTGTAGGATAATAAGTACTGTGTAGGATAATAAGTACTGTGTAGGATAATAAGTACTGTGTAGGATAATAAGTACTGTGTAGGATAATAAGTACTGTGTAGGATAATAATAATAAGTACTGTGTAGGATAATAAGTACTGTGTAGGATAATAAGTACTGTGTAGGATAATAAGTACTGTGTAGGATAATAAGTACTGTGTAGGATAATAAGTACTGTGTAGGATAATAAGTACTGTGTAGGATAATAAGTACTGTGTAGGATAATAAGTACTGTGTAGGATAATAAGTACTGTGTAGGATAATAAGTACTGTGTCGGATAATAAGTACTGTGTAGGATAATAAGTACTGTGTAGGATAATAAGTACTGTGTCGGATAATAAGTACTGTGTAGGATAATAAGTACTGTGTAGGATAATAAGTACTGTGTAGGATAATAAGTACTGTGTAGGATAAGTAACCTACAGAAGTGCATGGCCATTACAGAGACACAATCGGGACAGAATCTACCTCACAGCACTGTACCTAAAGTCAGTAATAAACCACACAATAAGATCATGCACAAAAGTGGTCATCATAAATAAGAATAGTGATTTATGTAACTAATGTACTGTACATTTGCAGTATTTAAACGTGGATCTGTCTGTATGTATTTGAAATGATCCAGTTTCTGTAAAAAAAAAAAATAATAATAATTAACTTAGTTAATATTACAGGACTTAGTTAATATTAATATTAACTTAGATTAGATTGGTAGAGAATGCAATATTAACTTAGTTAATATTACAGGATTTAGTTAATATTAATATTACCTTAGATTAGATTGGTAGAGAATGCAATATTAACTTAGATTAGTTAATATTACAGGACTTAGTTAATATTAATATTACCTTAGATTAGATTGGTAGAGAATGCAATATTAACTTAGTTAATATTACAGGACTTAGTTAATATTAATATTAACTTAGATTAGATTAGATAATATTAACTTAGTTAATATTACAGGACTTAGTTAATATTAATATTACCTTAGATTAGATTGGTAGAGAATGCAATATTAACTTAGTTAATATTACAGGACTTAGTTAATATTAATATTACCTTAGATTAGATTGGTAGAGAATGCAATATTAACTTAGTTAATATTACAGGACTTAGTTAATATTAATATTACCTTAGATTAGATTGGTAGAGAATGCAATATTAACTTAGTTAATATTACAGGACTTAGTTAATATTAATATTAACTTAGATTAGATTGGTAGAGAATGCAATATTAACTTAGTTAATATTACAGGACTTAGTTAATATTAATATTACCTTAGATTAGATTGGTAGAGAATGCAATATTAACTTAGTTAATATTACAGGACTTAGTTAATATTAATATTACCTTAGATTAGATTGGTAGAGAATGCAATATTAACTTAGTTAATATTACAGGACTTAGTTAATATTAATATTACCTTAGATTAGATTGGTAGAGAATGCAATATTAACTTAGTTAATATTACAGGACTTAGTTAATATTAATATTAACTTAGATTAGATT
>NC_056457.1:34410234-34420234 GCF_018296145.1 Oncorhynchus tshawytscha | reverse complement strand
TGTAGAAGGAGGTGTAGAGAGAAAGAGATTTTGGGATTACAGAACAACGTTGTTTATTTGTTTGTCTTCCCCACACCCCCTCTTTCTTTAATTCCTCCCTTTCTTTCTTCACACAGTAGCTTCTTCTCGTTCTCTGCTCCGTTGGTTTTTCTTCTTGTCAAACTGAAGACAAGCCTGTCAGACAAACACATTAATGGAAAAAGAAGGTCTGATGAATTAAACAGAAAGACCAAGTGTTTGCATAAGGAGTAATTGCGAGTGGAGGGTCTGTGTGTATAGCAGGACCATCTGGAGACAGTTAGTGGTGATTGTAAGTTTTAGCGAGGACCACAGCAGCTTGGTTAGGGGAGAACAGTACTGTACAGGGGGGGATTCAGACCTTCGTCTGATTATAATATCATTCACCTCCTCACTCACCTCCTCACTCACCTCCTCACTCACCTCCTCACTCACCTCCTCACTCACCCACCCACTCACCCCCTCACACACTCACTCACCTCCTCACTCACCTACCTACTCACTCACCCACCCACTCACCCACCTCCTCACTCACCCACCCACGCACTCACCCACCTACTCACTCACCCCTTCACACACTCACTCACCCACTCGCTGACTCACTCATCCCCTCACACACTCACTCACCTACCCACTCACTCACTTGCTGACTCACTCACCCCCTCACACACACACTCACTCACCAGCTCACTCACTCACTGACTCACTCACCCCCTCACACACTCACCCACGCACGCACTCACTCATTCACTCACTCCCTCACTTTCTGACTCACCCACCCACAAACTCTCCTCTTCAGCTCCCTAACCACCTGGTAATAACCCCTAACCCTACCCACTACAGTAACTCCCTAACCTAACCACCCTAATTCCTAGTTGTTAGACTCCGCAGCGTTTACGAGGTCTTAAAAAGTGGCTCCTAATAAGTGGGACGCGTTCCAAATGGCACCCTATTCCCTATATAGTGCACTACTTTAGACCAGAGCCTTATGGCACCCTATTCCCTACATAGTGCACTACTTTAGACCAGAGCCCTATGGCACCATATTCCCTACATAGTGCACTACTTTAGACCAAAGCCCTATGGCAACCAATTCCCTATATAGTTCACTACTTTAGACCAGAGCCCTATGGCACCCTATTCCCTATATAGTGCACTACTTTAGACCAGTGTGTCACTGAGAGAGAGCTTACTGTAAGTCATACCGCCATTAGATCGACAGCACACTACCAGAGAGGCTGGCCATGGCTTCATCCCAGCCCCAGCTGGGAGCACTAATTGTGGAAGGCTGTGCATTCCTCTGGCCCCTCTAGCCCTCCCTTCCTGGGGGTCCGGGACCAAGCCACGCAGGGCCGGGCCCCACTAGTAACACAACTGTTAATTGTGTGTCGTAATAACCCAGTGAATTTAAAGGGCTATGTAAACACAGAGTGATTCACCACAGCAGCAGACAGGGCTGGACGATAAAAACAGAGAGCACACACACACACACACACAGGGACCAAAAACACCAGCTGAAATGTTTATTCTACATTATTCAATGAAACTGGCCCCTGGATGTGCCCGCAGATAGAGCATTACAGCATGCATTAGAGAGAGATCAGACAGCTGCAGGACATTATGCAGCACATTAACTACCTGAACTCTAACATATTGTTCTAGAACTACCTGAACTCTAACATATTGTTCTAGAACTACCTGAACTCTAACATATTGTTCTAGAACTACCTGAACTCTGTCATATTGTTCTAGAACTACCTGAACTCTATCATATTGTTCCAGAACTACCTGAACTCTATCATATTGTTCTAGAACTATCTGAACTCTAACATATTGTTCCAGAAGTACCTAAACTCTATCATATTGTTCCAGAAGTACCTGAACTCTAACATATTGTTCTAGAACTACCTGAACTCTAACATATTGTTCTAGAACTACCTGAACTCTAACATATTGTTCTAGAACTACCTGAAATCTATCATATTGTTCTAGAACTACCTGAACTCTAACATATTGTTCCAGAACTACCTGAAATCTAACATATTGTTCTAGAACTACCTGAAATCTATCATATTGTTCTAGAACTACCTGAAATCTATCATATTGTTCTAGAACTACCTGAACTCTAACATATTGTTCCAGAACTAACTGAAATCTAAGATATTGTTCTAGAACTACCTGAACTATATCATATTGTTCCAGAACTACCTGATCTATATAATATTGTACCAGACCTACTTGAACTATATAATATTGCACCAGACCTACTTGAACTATATAATATTGTACCAGACCTACTTGAACTATGTAATATTGTACCAGACCTACTTCAACTATATAATATTGCACCAGACCTACTTGAACTATGTAATATTGCACCAGACCTACATGAACTATATAATATTGCACCAGACCTACTTGAACTATGTAATATTGCACCAGACCTACTTGAACTATGTAATATTGCACCAGACCTACTTGAACTATAAAATATTGTACCAGACCTACTTGAACTATATAATATTGCACCAGACCTACTTGAACTATATAATATTGCACCAGACCTACTTGAACTATATAATATTGCACCAGACCTACTTGAACTATGTAATATTGCACCAGACCTACCTATATAATATTGCAGACCTACTTGAACTATATAATATTGCACCAGACCTACTTGAACTATGTAATAGTGTACCAGATCTACTTGAACTATATAATATTGTACCAGACCTACTTGAACTATATAATATTGCACCAGACCTACTTGAACTATGTAATATTGCACCAGACCTACTTGAACTATGTAATATTGCACCAGACCTACTTGAACTATATAATATTGTACCAGATCTACTTGAACTATATAATATTGCACCAGACCTACTTGAACTATATAATATTGTACCAGACCTACTTGAACTATATAATATTGCACCAGACCTACTTGAACTATATAATATTGTACCAGACCTACTTGAACTATATAATATTGTACCAGACCTACTTGAACTATATAATATTGTACCAGACCTACTTGAACTATATAATATTGCACCAGACCTACTTGAACTATATAATATTGCACCAGACCTACTTGAACTATATAATATTGCACCAGACCTACTTGAACTATATAATATTGCACCAGACCTAACTTGAACTATATAATATTGCACCAGACCTACTTGAACTATATAATATTGAACTACCCAGACCTACTTGAACTATATAATATTGCACCAGACCTACTTGAACTATATAATATTGCACCAGACCTACTTGATGTAATATTGCACCAGACCTACTTGAACTATATAATATTGCACCAGACCTACTTGAACTATATAATATTGCACCAGACCTATTTGAACTATGTAATATTGCATCAGACCTACTTGAACTATATAATATTGCACCAGACCTACTTGAACTATATAATATTGCACCAGACCTACTTGAACTATATAATATTGTACCAGACCTACTTGAACTATATAATATTGTACCAGACCTACTTGAACTATATAATATTGCACCAGACCTACTTGAACTATATAATATTGCACCAGACCTACTTGAACTATATAATATTGCACCAGACCTACTTGAACTATATAATATTGTACCAGACCTACTTGAGACCTACTTGAACTATATAATATTGTACCAGACCTACTTGAACTATATAATATTGCACCAGACCTACTTGAACTATATAATATTGTACCAGACCTACTTGAACTATATAATATTGTACCAGACCTACTTGAACTATATAATATTGTACAAGACCTACTTGAACTATATAATATTGCACCAGACCTACTTGAACTATATAATATTGCACCAGACCTACTTGAACTATATAATATTGCACCAGACCTACTTGAACTATATAATATTGTACCAGACCTACTTGAACTATATAATATTGCACCAGACCTACTTGAACTATATAATATTGCACCAGACCTACTTGAACTATATAATATTGCACCAGACCTACTTGAACTATATAATATTGCACCAGACCTACTTGAACTATATAATATTGTACCAGACCTACTTGAACTATATAATATTGCACCAGACCTACTTGAACTATATAATATTGCACCAGACCTACTTGAACTATGTAATATTGCACCAGACCTACTTGAACTATGTAATATTGTACCAGACCTACTTGAACTATGTAATATTGTACCAGACCTACTTGAACTATGTAATATTGTACCAGACCTACTTGAACTATGTAATATTGTTCGCTATGAGTTGTTGTTGGGTTCAGTTTAAAACAGCTAACTAAACATCTGCTAGACCTAATTGATAAAACACATGTTGTTTTAATAACTTCTGTTTCCAGAGCTCGAGGTTTGTCGTGTCTGGTCTACTGTACTCTTCAATTTATTAGTGAAGAATGGCTCAATAGCACAGTTAAATAGGTAGGTAATAGGGGCTTTTTCAGCTGTGTGTGTGTGTGTGTGTGTGTGTGTGTGTGTGTGTGTGTGTGTGTGTGTGTGTGTGTGTGTGTGTGTGTGTGTATATGGTAGTGAATGGTTGTGTGTGGTTCATTAGCAGGTAATTAGAATTGAATAGAGAGTCAATGAAGACATTCCTGTGATTTACACCAGTTTACGGACGTTGAGCGTAGACAATGAATGGAAAGGGTTTATGTTGGTTCTGTAAAGAGGGTAACCAGGGCCCTTTTGTTGTCCTGAAAAAAAAAAACAGACACACCCTATTACAGATTATAATTCATTACAAGTTGTTGTCCTAATATAACAGACACACACCACTACGGCCCTGCCTTATCTCAGCTCTCAGGTCACCATAGCAACACCCACCCGTAGCACGGGCTCCAGCAGGTATATTTCACTGGTCATCCCCAAAGCCAACACTTCCTTTGGCTGCCTTTCCTTCCAGTTCTCTGTTGCCAATGACTGGAACGAATTGCAAAAATAATCACTGAAAGTCGAGTCTTATATCTTCCTTTCTATCTTTAAACACCAGCTGTCAGAGCAGCTCACAGATCACTGCACCTGTACAAGGCCCATCTGTAAATAGCACACCCAACTACCTCATCCCCATTTTATTACTTACCCTCTTGCTCTGTTGTATCCCAGTATCTCTACTTGCACATCATCATCTGCACATCTATGACTCCAGTGTTAATTGCTAAATTGTAATGATTTCGACTCCATGGCCTATTTATTGTCTACCTCCCTACTCTTCTACATTTGCACACACTGTATATAGACTTTTTATATTGTGTTATTGACTGTACGTTTGTTTATTCTATGTGTAACTCTGTGTTGTTGTTTGTGTCACACTGCTTTGCTTTATCTTGGCCAGTTCACAGTTGTAAATGAAAACTTGTTCTCAACTGGCCTACCTGGTTTAATAAAGGAGAAATAAATAAATAAATACAGATTATAATGAATTACAAGTTGTTGTCCTAAACAAACTGACATTTCATTTTGAGTGTTTTTCTTCGTTTTTACGGAATTAGATTTTAAAGTGGTCATGAATGTGTGTGTGTGTGTGTGTGTGTGTGTGTGTGTGTGTGTGTGTGTGTGTGTGTGTGTGTGTGTGTGTGTGTGTGTGTGTGTGTGTGTGTGAATCCCTCTAAACTACAATGCAGTGTGTTAGTGAGAACACATTATGACCAAAAGCCTTCTTGGCCTCAAATAGTTCCTGGCTACACGTCCAGAGCTTTTATCAAATTGTTGCTCGCCCCAACCATTAGACACACACACACACACACACACGCACACACACACGCACACACAAACACACACGCACACGCACACGCAAACACACACACACACACACACACACACACACACACACACACACACACACACACACACACACACTACATAGTGACAGTCCATTTTTTAGAACATAGCTCTCTCTCTCCATGTGAGTTCACTTTAACTCTACCCCCCCCCCTGTCCTCTCCTCCACCCTTCTCCTCCCAATCTCCACCCCGTTATCGTGGGGCTCTGGAGCCCCAGAGAGGAGGTCAAAGGTCAAAGGGTCAAAGCATTTTCCTTTTTGTATGTGGAACTCTTAGAGAGAGGTCTTTTGTATGTGGAACTCTTAGAGAGAGGTCTTTTTGTATGTGGAACTCTTAGAGAGAGGTCTTTTGTATGTGGAACTCTTAGAGAGAGGTCTTTTTGTATGTGGAACTCTTAGAGAGAGGTCTTTTGTATGTGGAACTCTTAGAGAGAGGTCTTTTGTATGTGGAACTCTTAGAGAGAGGTCTTTTGTATGTGGAACTCTTAGAGAGAGGTCTTTTGTATGTGGAACTCTTAGAGAGAGGTCTTTTGTATGTGGAACTCTTAGAGAGCCCTTTTGTATGTGGAACTCTTAGAGAGAGCATCTTTTTTTGTATGTGGAACTCTTAGAGAGAGGTCTTTTGTATGTGGAACTCTTAGAGAGGGTCTTTTGTATGTGGAACTCTTAGAGAGAGGTCTTTTGTATGTGGAACTCTTAGAGAGGGGTCTTTTGTATGTGGAACTCTTAGAGAGAGGTCTTTTGTATGTGGAACTCTTAGAGAGGGGTCTTTTGTATGTGGAACTCTTAGAGAGAGGTCTTTTGTATGTGGAACTCTTAGAGCAGGTCTTTTGTATGTGGAACTCTTAGAGGTCTTTTGTATGTGGAACTCTTAGAGAGAGGTCTTTTGTATGTGGAACTCTTAGAGAGAGGTCTTTTGTATGTGGAACTCTTAGAGAGAGGTCTTTTGTATGTGGAACTCTTAGAGAGAGGTCTTTTGTATGTGGAACTCTTAGAGAGGTCTTTTGTATGTGGAACTCTTAGAGAGAGGTCTTTTGTATGTGGAACTCTTAGAGAGAGGTCTTTTGTATGTGGAACTCTTAGAGAGGGTCTTTTGTATGTGGAACTCTTAGAGAGAGGTCTTGGCTTAGAATGGCAGGCAGCATTAGAGCAGGGGTTGGGGGGGGTCAAGATTTTAATTCTGTTACTGAACAGCTGTTTTGAGTTTCTCTTCACGTCTCCCTCTCCTCCTCCTCCTTTTCTCCTCTCCTCCCTTTCCCCACAAATCCAGGGAGATGAAAAATTTGTTCAGATGGGAACCAGTGAAATAAAAAAAGTTTTACGGTCCCTTGCCCTTGCCGCTGCTCTAGCATTAGGCAGGAATGCAATAACGTCAGCATTTGGCCCCGTTCAGAGGGACGTAAAACAAGGAAGTCCTTTCTCTGTTTGGGTGTCTTAACACACGCCGGAAAAGCTCATTAAAAAAGCTTCAAAAAAGCGGGAAAGAATTTTTCATTCTATAAAAGCCAAAGGAATTTTAAACTCTCTCCTTCCTTAGTTTCAACTTCCAGGAGAAATGTTTTAATAGAAACTTCAAAAAAAGGTGAGGACTTAACCTTTTCACCATGTAGTTACGCAACCATTTGAAAACTACTTAACTGCAGGAATTAAATGTTTGAGGAATTTCAGGTACAGATCAGAGTCACGGGGGTGTTATTCTTCATAAATTAAAAGGATAATTTTTGTTTGTTGAAAAGTTCAATTATCAATAATCTGACTTCTCTTTTAACTGAAGCTTACATCAATCAAATCAACTTTTAATCATTTATTTAACTTGCTTCTCCTTGGATTTCCTACGTTAGTATTTATGTATTTCTTCAACCTTTATTTCATCAAGTCATTTAAGAACAAATTCTTATTAACAACGATAGCCTGGAGGGGGGAGAAGGGGGAGGAGAAGGAGGGGAGGAGGAGAGGAGGAGGGAGGAGGAGGGGGAGGAGGAGAGGAGGGGCAGGAGGGGAGGAGGAGAAGGGGAGGAGGAGAGGACGGGGGAGGAGGAGAGGAGGGGGAGGAGAAAATGGGGGAAGAGGAGAGGAGGGGGGGAGGAGAAGAGGAGGGGGAAGGAGGAAGGCGGGAGGAGGAGAGGAGGAGAAGAGTGGCGAGGAGGAGAGAAGAGGGAGGAGAGGAGGAGAGGGGGCAGAGGAGAGGAAGGGGAGGAGGGGGGGAGGGAGGAGAGGAGTGGGGAGGAGGGGAGGGGAGGAGAGGCGGGGAGAGGGAGAGGAGAGGAGTGGAGATGAGGGGAGCAGAGGGAGGAGATGAGGGTGGAGGACTCCTATAAATGGAAAACTAATAACAGATTTTCAGCAGTTTGCATTCTCCAGTAAGAGAGAGAGAGAGAGAGAGAGAGAGAGAGAGAGAGAGAGAGAGAGAGCAGTGCTCTAGCCCCGGGGCTGTGCTGGTGTGTGGCGCAGCAGTAATCAGAGGTCATCATTTCATTGGCGGTTAGCATCAGGTTCAATTTTTCTAGTAGGTTACATTTAGCAGAACGTCTGGATTGTGTTACTGAGGGGCGGCTGAATCAGAGCTGCAGATTCCCTCTCCAACACCAGCGAGGCCTGCAGGGAAAGGGAAGCACATACAGGAAGACCCATGGACGCATGCAGACACACACACATGTACACACACACATGGATACAAACACACAGACACAGATGCTGCTATAAACACCATGGATATCTTTATTCTCCCTCCTCTTTTCTCCCTCCTCTTCTCTCCCCTTCTTTTCTCCCTCCCCTCCTCTTCTCTCCCTTGTCTTCTCTTTCTCCTCTTCTCTGCCCTACCCTCCTCTTCACTCCCTCCTCTTCTCTACCCTCCTCTTCACTCCCTCCTCTTCTCTACCCTCCTCTTCACTCCCTCCTCTTCTCTACCCTCCTCTTCTATTCTCCTCCTCCCTCCCCTCCCCCACTCCCACTCTCCTCTTCTCTCCCCTCCTCTTCTCTCCTCCTCTTCTCTCCCCTCCTCTTCTCCCCCTCCTCTTCTCCCCCTCCTCCTCTTCTCTTCTCTCCCCTCCTCTTCTCCCCCTCCTCTTCTCTCCTCCTCTTCTCTCCCCTCCTCTTATTCCCCTCCTCTTCCCCTCCTCTTCTCTCCTCTTCTCTCCTCCTCTTCTCCACCTCCTCTTCTCCCCTCCTCTTCTCTCCCCCTCCTCTTCTCTCCTCCTCTTCTCTCCCCTCCTCTTCTCCCTCTCCTCTCCCCTCTCTTCTCTCCTCCTCTTCTCTCCCCTCCCCCACTCTCCCCTCTCTTCTCTCCTCCTCTTCTCTCCCCTCCTCTTCTCCCCCTGCTCTTCTCTCTTCTTCTCTTCTCTCCCCTCCCCCACTCTTCCCTCCTCTTATCTCCCTCCTCATATCTCCCCTACCACCACTCTTCACTCCCCCACTCTCCACTCCCCCAGTCTCCCATCCTCTTCTCTCACCTCCTCTTCTCTCCCTCCTATTCTCTCCCTCCTCTCCTCTTCTCTCCCATCCCCTCTTCTTATCTACCTCCTCTTCCCTCTCCTCTTCCCTCCTCTCCTCTTATCTCACCTCCCCTACACCCCCTCCCACACTCTCACCTAGAATGTGAACTGAGACAACTTTCTGATAAAATTGAATTGAATATTCAATGGTTCAAATAAGAAGTAATCTACCTAAAATTCCAATCAGTCTGTTCCCAGACATGGCTAATCAACTACCTGCTGATATGTGTTTGGATCAGGGGATCAGGGTTTAATTGGGTGTGTCTGAGGATGGTCATATCTAGAGACGCCCCTAATGTTGGGAGTCTGGTGGACTGTGGGGCCAGAACCAGTAATCATCAGAGGTATATCCTAAATCGCAACATATTCCCCTATAGGAGAGAGGGATTTAAATTCATGGGAAAATCTCTGTCATTGAAATCTTGAAATAAATTGAAGGAAAAAGTTATTTTGCTCTCTAAAATAATTATGTAAAATGTTTACTGTGAATCGTTTATCAGGGTGATTATTTGTGTTTTTGTTAATTATGAATGTGATGAATGTCTTCTCTGTGTTTTAGGAGTGCGACCAAGTCCACATCGATGATGTCTCATCTGATGACAACGGTCAGGATCTGAGGTAGATACAGTTCTAAACCAATCACAAAGTAATAAACTACAGTTCTAAACCAATCACAAAGTAAT
>NC_056457.1:34400234-34402734 GCF_018296145.1 Oncorhynchus tshawytscha | reverse complement strand
CTCCTCCTCTTTCTCTCTTTCTCTCTCTCTCTCTCTCTCTCTCTCTCTCTCTCTCTCTTTCTCTCTCTCTCTCTCTCTCTCTCTCTCTCTCTCTCTCTCTCTCTCTCTCTCTCTCTCTCTCTCTCTCTCTCTCTCTCTCTCCTCCTCCTCCTTCTCTCTCTCTCTCTTGGGCCCTGCATATGAAACCACTTTACCGCATTTATGTCATTCCACACCCAACACACTCCCCTTCCTCCCCATTCATAACCCCCCTTTCCTCCCCCTTCCTCCTCCTCCCCCCTCCTCCCCCTTCCTCCCCCTTCCTACCCTTGCCTCCCCCTCTCCTCCCCCTTCCTCTTCCTTCCTCCCCTTCAGTGTTTCAATGACAAAATAAACATCCACCTTTACTTCATTCCTGCACCATTTCAGATAGTCAGTCAGACATAGAGATCATCTGAGCTTAGGCTTTATGGTTCCTCTAGTCTAGTCACACACACACACGCACACACACACACACGCACGCACACACACACACACACACACACACACACACACACACACACGCGCACGCATGCACGCACGCACACATGCTCGCACACATACACACACACGCACACACACGCTCACGCACACACACACACGCACACACACACGCGCACGCATGCACGCACGCACGCACACACACACAGACACAGACACACACACGCGCACACGCACGCACACACACACACACACAGTCTTTATCTGCACCAGACCCCTATGGCCAATGACACCCTTTTCCATATCTAGTGCAGTATGACCTATGGTTCGTGCACTATATAGGGACTAGACTAGCCATTTTGGACAGAGCCCTGTTTCCTCCTTTCTGTTGAGGTGTTAAACCTAGACTAACTAGACTACCTGTCTCCTCTAACCACTAGACTACCTGTCTTCTCTAACCACTAGACTACCTGTCTCCTATGTCTCCTCTAACCACTAGACTACCTGTCTCCTATAACCACTAGACTACCTGTCTCCTCTAACCACTAGACTACCTGTCTCCTATGTCTCCTCTAACCACTAGACTACCTGTCTCCTATAACCACTAGACTACCTGTCTCCTCTAACCACTAGACTACCTGTCTCCTATGTCTCCTATAACCACTAGGCTACCTGTCTCCTATGTCTCCTATAACCACTAGACTACCTGTCTCCTCTAACCACTAGACTACCTGTCTCCTCTAACCACTAGACTACCTGTCTCCTATGTCTCCTATAACCACTAGGCTACCTGTCTCCTCTAACCACTAGACTACCTGCCTCCTCTAACCACTAGACTACCTGTCTCCTCTAACCACTAGACTACCTGTCTCCTCTAACCACTAGACTACCTGTCTCCTCTAACCACTAGACTACCTGTCTCCTCTAACCACTAGACTACCTGTCTCCTCTAACCACTAGACTACCTGTCTCCTCTAACCACTAGACAACCTGTCTCCTCTAACCACTAGACTACCTGTCTCCTCTAACCACTAGACTACCTGTCTCCTCTAACCACTAGACAACCTGTCTCCTCTAACCACTAGACTACCTGTCTCCTCTAACCACTAGACTACCTGTCTCCTCTAACCACTAGACTACCTGTCTCCTCTAACCACTAGACTACCTGTCTCCTCTAACCACTAGACTACCTGTCTCCTCTAACCACTAGACTACCTGTCTCCTCTAACCACTAGACTACCTGTCTCCTCTAACCACTAGGCTACCTGTCTCCTCTAACCACTAGACTACCTGTCTCCTCTAACCACTAGACTACCTGTCTCCTCTAACCACTAGACTACCTGTCTCCTCTAACCACTAGACAACCTGTCTCCTCTAACCACTAGACTACCTGTCTCCTCTAACCACTAGACTACCTGTCTCCTCTAACCACTAGACTACCTGTCTCCTCTAACCACTAGACAACCTGTCTCCTCTAACCACTAGACTACCTGTCTCCTCTAACCACTAGACAACCTGTCTCCTCTAACCATTAGACTACCTGTCTCCTCTAACCACTAGACTACCTGTCTCCTCTAACCACTAGACTACCTGTCTCCTATAACCACTAGACTACCTGTCTCCTCTAACCACTAGACTACCTGTCTCCTATGTCTCCTATAACCACTAGGCTACCTGTCTCCTCTAACCACTAGACTACCTGCCTCCTCTAACCACTAGACAACCTGTCTCCTCTAACCACTAGACTACATGTCTCCTCTAACCACTAGACAACCTGTCTCCTCTAACCACTAGACTACCTGTCTCCTCTAACCACTAGACTACCTGTCTCCTCTAACCACTAGGCTACCTGCCTCCTCCAACCACTAGACTACCTGCCTCCTCTAACCACTATGCTACCTGTCTCCTATAACCACTAGACTACCTGTCTCCTCTAACCACTAGGCTACCTGTCTCCTCTAACCACTAGGCTACCTGTCTCCTTTAACCACTAGACTACCTGCCTCCTCTAACCACTAGACTACCTGCCTCCTCTAACCAC
>NC_056457.1:34360234-34392734 GCF_018296145.1 Oncorhynchus tshawytscha | reverse complement strand
CATCTCTAGAGAGAGGACAGTATGAAGATACCATCTCTAGAGAGAGGGAGGGAGGTAGGGAGGGAGGTAGGGTGGGAGGGAGGGAGGGAGGGAGGGAGGTAGGGAGGGAGGGAGGTAGGAAGGTAGGGAGGGAGGGAGGGAGGTAGGAAGGTAGGGAGGAAGGGAGGGAGGTAGGTAGGGAGGGAGGGAGGTAGGTAGGGAGGGAGGTAGGTAGGTAGGTAGGTAGGTAGGTAGGTAGGTAGGTAGGTAGGGAGGGAGGTAGGGAGGGAGGGAGGGAGGTAGGAAGGTAGGGAGGTAGGTAGGTAGGGAGGGAGGGAGGGAGGGAGGGAGGGAGGGAGGTAGGTAGGGAGGGAGGGAGGTAGGTAGGTAGGGAGGGAGGGAGGGAGGGAGGTAGGTAGGGAGGTAGGTAGGGAGGGAGGGAGGTAGGTAGGTAGGTAGGTAGGTAGGGAGGTAGGGAGGGAGGGAGGGAGGGAGGTAGGAAGGTAGGGAGGTAGGTAGGTAGGTAGGTAGGTAGGGAGGGAGGGAGGGAGGTAGGTAGGGAGGGAGGGAGGTAGGTAGGGAGGGAGGGAGGGAGGTAGGTAGGGAGGTAGGTAGGGAGGGAGGGAGGTAGGTAGGTAGGTAGGTAGGTAGGTAGGTAGGTAGGTAGGGAGGGAGGGAGGGAGGTAGGTAGGTAGGTAGGGAGGGAGTGAGGTAGGGAGGTAGGGAGGGAGGTAGGTAGGTAGGGAGGTAGGGAGGGAGGGAGGGAGGTAGGTAGGGAGGGAGGGAGGGAGGGAGGTAGGGAGGGAGGGAGGGCGGTAGGGAGGTAGGGAGGGAGGTAGGTAGGGAGGGAGGTAGGTAGGGAGGTAGGTAGGGAGGGAGGTAGATAGGGAGGTAGGTAGGGAGGGAGGGAGGTAGGTAGGGAGGGAGGGAGGTAGGTAGGTAGGGAGGTAGGTAGGTAGGGAGGGAGGGAGGGAGGGAGGGAGGGAGGTAGGTAGGTAGGTAGGTAGGTAGGTAGGGAGGGAGGGAGGTAGGTAGGGAGGGAGGGAGGGAGGTAGGGAGGGAGGTAGGAAGGTAGGGAGGTAGGGAGGTAGGTAGGGATGGAGGTAGGAAGGGAGGGAGGGAGGGAGGGAGTCGACTCTAACTGACAAGACCCTTTCTCCGACTCATGTTTCTCTCCCTCTCTCTCTCTCCCTCTCTCTCTCTCTCTCTCTCTCTCCCTCTCTCTCTCTCTCTGTCTCTATGACTTTCTGCTACTATCTGCATGAGAACAAGGTTTCATTAGGCTGGGCTGTCTCTCTGAATCAGAGATATATACTCAGTCAAATTTACCATGAGGACTTTTCTTTAATTCCTGCTCTAGATAGATTTATTGTACCGTTGCTAGGTTAGAGGAGCTTGTCAGCGGCAGTACGATTCTACTCCTTGCTGCTGCAGTTGTAGAGAGAGAGAGAGAGAGAGAGAGACAGAGAGAGAGAGAGAGAGAGAGAGAGAGAGAGAGAGAGACAGAGAGAGAGACAGAGACACAGAGAGAGAGAGAGACAGAGACACAGAGAGAGAGAGAGAGAGACACAGAGACAGAGAGAGAGACACAGAGAGAGAGAGAGAGAGAGAGAGAGGGAGAGAGACAGAGACACAGAGAGAGAGAGAGAGAGAGTGAGAGAGAGATGTCTCTATGTCCCAAGTGGCACCCTATTCCCTAGTTTAGTGCACTATTTTTGACACAGGGCCCATATGGCGCCTTTTAGTAGGCTCAGGGGAGGGAGTAGACCTGTCAGAGACGACCGTGTTATTGACCTGAATGTTTTTCCAGGTGAGAGGAGGAGTCGCTTGGTCCTTCAATCTGACTCACTTACTTTGTTTCTGCTTATTGCCCTGTCGAACAAAAAAAAGCTGAGAAACCTTTAAAAAAAAAATGTGTGAAACAATTCAACCGCGGTGCCGGTGCCGGAGCGCCAAGTCCAAAAGGCTTCTAAACAGCTTCTACCCAAAAGCCATAAGACTCCTGCTACCCAGATTATTAGCATTAACACCCCCCTTCTCGTCTCTACACCACTGCCACTCTCTGTTGTCATCTATGTATCGTCACATTAATAACTCTACCGACATGTACATACTACCTCAACTAACCAGTGCCCCCTGCACATTGACTCTGTACCGGTACCCCCTGTATATAGCCTCCACATTGACTCTGTACTGGTACCCCCTGTATATAGTCTCCACATTGACTCTGTACCGGTACCCCCTGTATATAGTCTCCACATTGACTCTGTACCGTAACACCCTGTATATAGCCTCCACATTGACTCTGTACCGATACCCCCTGTATATAGTCTCCACACTGACTCTGTCCGTAACACCCTGTATATAGCCTCCACATTGACTCTGTACCGGTACCCCCTGTATATAGTCTCCACATTGACTCTGTACTGGTACCCCCTGTATATAGCCTCCACATTAACTCTGCACCGGTACCCCCTTTATATAGTCTCCACATTGACTCTGTACCGGTACCCCTGTATATAGCCTCCACATTAACTCTGCACCGGTACCCCCTGTATATAGTCTCCACATTGACTCTGTACCGGTACCCCCTGTATATAGCCTCCACATTAACTCTGCACCGGTACCCCTGTATATAGTCTCCACATTGACTCTGTACCGTAACACCCTGTATATAGCCTCCACATTGACTCTGTACCGATACCCCCTGTATATAGCCTCCACATTAACTCTGCACCGGTACCCCCTGTATATAGTCTCCACATTGACTCTGTACCGGTACCCCCTGTATATAGCCTCCACATTGACTCTGTACCGGTACACCCCTGTATATAGCCTCCACATTAACTCTGTACCGGTACCCCCTGTATATAGTCTCCACATTAACTCTGTACCGGTACCCCTGTATATAGTCTCCACATTAACTCTGTACCGGTACCCCCTGTATATAGTCTCCACATTAACTCTGTACCGGTACCCCTGTATATAGTCTCCACATTGACTCTGTACCAGTACCCCTGTATATAGCCTCCACATTAACTCTGCACCGGTACCCCCTGTATATAGCCTCCACATTGACTCTGTACTGGTACCCCTGTATATAGCCTCCACATTAACTCTGCACCGGTACCCCCTGTATATAGTCTCCACATTGACTCTGTACCGGTACCCCCTGTATATAGCCTCCACATTGACTCTGTACCGGTACCCCCTGTATATAGCCTCCACATTGACTCTGTACCGGTACCCCCTGTATATAGTCTCCACATTGACTCTGTACCGGTACCCCCTGTATATAGTCTCCACATTGACTCTGCACCGGTACCCCTGTATATAGCCTCCACATTGACTCTGTACCGGTACTCCCTGTATATAGCCTCCACATTAACTCTGCACCGGTACCCCCTGTATATACTCTCCACATTGACTCTGTACCGGTACCCCTGTATATAGTCTCCACATTGACTCTGCACCGGTACCCCCTGTATATAGTCTCCACATTGACTCTGTACCGGTATCCCCTGTATATAGCCTCCACATTGACTCTATACAGGTACCCCCCTGTATATAGCCTCCACATTGACTCTGTACCGGTACCCCCTGTATATAGTCTCCACATTGACTCTGTACCAGTACCCCCTGTATATAGCCTCCACATTAACTCTGTACCGGTACCCCTGTATATAGCCTCCACATTGACTCTGTACTGGTACCCCTGTATATAGCCTCCACATTAACTCTGCACCGGTACCCCCTGTATATAGTCTCCACATTGACTCTGTACCGGTACCCCCTGTATATAGCCTCCACATTGACTCTGTACCGGTACCCCCTGTATATAGCCTCCACATTGACTCTGTACCGGTACCCCCTGTATATAGTCTCCACATTGACTCTGTACCGGTACCCCTGTATATAGCCTCCACATTGACTCTGTACCGATACCCCTGTATATAGTCTCCACACTGACTCTGTACCGTAACACCCTGTATATAGCCTCCACATTGACTCTGTACCGGTACCCCCTGTATATAGTCTCCACATTGACTCTGTACTGGTACCCCCTGTATATAGCCTCCACATTAACTCTGCACCGGTACCCCCTGTATATAGTCTCCACATTGACTCTGTACCGGTACCCCTGTATATAGCCTCCACATTGACTCTGTACCGGTACCCCCTGTATATAGTCTCCACATTGACTCTGTACCGGTACCCCCTGTATATAGCCTCCACATTAACTCTGCACCGGTACCCCCTTTATATAGTCTCCGCATTAACTCTGTACCGGTACCCCCTGTATATAGTCTCCACATTAACTCTGTACCGGTACCCCCTGTATATAGCCTCCACATTGACTCTGTACCGGTACCCCTGTATATAGCCTCCACATTGACTCTGTACCGGTACCCCCTGTATATAGTCTCCACATTGACTCTGAACCGGTACCCCCTGTATACAGCCTCCACATTAACTCTGCACCGGTACCCCCTGTATATAGTCTCCACATTGACTCTGTACCGGTACCCCCTGTATATAGCCTCCAAATTGACTCTGTACCGGTACCCCCTGTATATAGTCTCCACATTGACTCTGTACCGGTACCCCCTGTATACAGCCTCCACATTAACTCTGCACCGGTACCCCCTGTATATAGTCTCCACATTGACTCTGTACCGGTACCCCCTGTATATAGCCTCCACATTGACTCTGTACCGGTACCCCTGTATATAGCCTCCACATTGACTCTGTACCGGTACCCCCTGTATATAGTCTCCACATTGACTCTGTACCGGTACCCCCTGTATATAGCCTCCACATTAACTCTGCACCGGTACCCCCTGTATATAGTCTCCACATTGACTCTGTACCGTAATACCCTGTATACAGCCTCCACATTGACTCTGTACCGGTACCCCTGTATATAGCCTCCACATTGACTCTGTACCGGTACCCCCTGTATATAGTCTCCACATTGACTCTGTACCGGTACCCCCTGTATATAGTCTCCACATTGACTCTGTACCGGTACCCCCTGTATATAGTCTCCACATTGACTCTGTACCGGTACCCCCTGTATATAGCCTCCACATTGACTCTGTACCGTAACACCCTGTATATAGCCTCCACATTGACTCTGTACCGTAACACCCTGTATATAGCCTCCACATTGACTCTGTACCGATACCCCCTGTATATAGTCTCCACACTGACTCTGTACCGTAACACCCTGTATATAGCCTCCACATTGACTCTGTACCGGTACCCCCTGTATATAGTCTCCACATTGACTCTGTACTGGTACCCCCTGTATATAGCCTCCACATTGACTCTGTACCGGTACCCCCTGTATATAGCCTCCACATTGACTCTGTACCGGTACACCCCTGTATATAGCCTCCACATTAACTCTGTACCGGTACCCCCTGTATATAGTCTCCACATTAACTCTGTACCGGTACCCCTGTATATAGTCTCCACATTAACTCTGTACCGGTACCCCCTGTATATAGTCTCCACATTAACTCTGTACCGGTACCCCCTGTATATAGTCTCCACATTGACTCTGTACCAGTACCCCCTGTATATAGCCTCCACATTAACTCTGCACCGGTACCCCCTGTATATAGCCTCCACATTGACTCTGTACTGGTACCCCTGTATATAGCCTCCACATTAACTCTGCACCGGTACCCCCTGTATATAGTCTCCACATTGACTCTGTACCGGTACCCCTGTATATAGCCTCCACATTGACTCTGTACCGGTACCCCCTGTATATAGCCTCCACATTGACTCTGTACCGGTACCCCCTGTATATAGTCTCCACATTGACTCTGTACCGGTACCCCCTGTATATAGTCTCCACATTGACTCTGCACCGGTACCCCCTGTATATAGCCTCCACATTGACTCTGTACCGGTACTCCCTGTATATAGCCTCCACATTAACTCTGCACCGGTACCCCTGTATATACTCTCCACATTGACTCTGTACCGGTACCCCCTGTATATAGTCTCCACATTGACTCTGCACCGGTACCCCCTGTATATAGTCTCCACATTGACTCTGTACCGGTATCCCCTGTATATAGCCTCCACATTGACTCTATACAGGTACCCCCTGTATATAGCCTCCACATTGACTCTGTACCGGTACCCCCTGTATATAGTCTCCACATTGACTCTGTACCAGTACCCCTGTATATAGCCTCCACATTAACTCTGTACCGGTACCCCCTGTATATAGCCTCCACATTGACTCTGTACTGGTACCCCTGTATATAGCCTCCACATTAACTCTGCACCGGTACCCCCTGTATATAGTCTCCACATTGACTCTGTACCGGTACCCCCTGTATATAGCCTCCACATTGACTCTGTACCGGTACCCCCTGTATATAGCCTCCACATTGACTCTGTACCGGTACCCCCTGTATATAGTCTCCACATTGACTCTGTACCGGTACCCCCTGTATATAGCCTCCACATTGACTCTGTACCGATACCCCCTGTATATAGTCTCCACACTGACTCTGTACCGTAACACCCTGTATATAGCCTCCACATTGACTCTGTACCGGTACCCCCTGTATATAGTCTCCACATTGACTCTGTACTGGTACCCCCTGTATATAGCCTCCACATTAACTCTGCACCGGTACCCCCTGTATATAGTCTCCACATTGACTCTGTACCGGTACCCCCTGTATATAGCCTCCACATTGACTCTGTACCGGTACCCCCTGTATATAGTCTCCACATTGACTCTGTACCGGTACCCCCTGTATATAGCCTCCACATTAACTCTGCACCGGTACCCCCTTTATATAGTCTCCACATTGACTCTGTACCGGTACCCCCTGTATATAGTCTCCACATTAACTCTGTACCGGTACCCCCTGTATATAGTCTCCGCATTAACTCTGTACCGGTACCCCCTGTATATAGTCTCCACATTAACTCTGTACCGGTACCCCCTGTATATAGCCTCCACATTGACTCTGTACCGGTACCCCTGTATATAGCCTCCACATTGACTCTGTACCGGTACCCCCCTGTATATAGTCTCCACATTGACTCTGTACCGGTACCCCCTGTATACAGCCTCCACATTAACTCTGCACCGGTACCCCTGTATATAGTCTCCACATTGACTCTGTACCGGTACCCCTGTATATAGCCTCCAAATTGACTCTGTACCGGTACCCCTGTATATAGTCTCCACATTGACTCTGTACCGGTACCCCCTGTATACAGCCTCCACATTAACTCTGCACCGGTACCCCTGTATATAGTCTCCACATTGACTCTGTACCGGTACCCCCTGTATATAGCCTCCACATTGACTCTGTACCGGTACCCCCTGTATATAGCCTCCACATTGACTCTGTACCGGTACCCCCTGTATATAGTCTCCACATTGACTCTGTACCGGTACCCCCTGTATATAGCCTCCACATTAACTCTGCACCGGTACCCCCTGTATATAGTCTCCACATTGACTCTGTACCGTAATACCCTGTATACAGCCTCCACATTGACTCTGTACCGGTACCCCCTGTATATAGCCTCCACATTGACTCTGTACCGGTACCCCTGTATATAGTCTCCACATTGACTCTGTACCGGTACCCCCTGTATATAGTCTCCACATTGACTCTGTACCGGTACCCCCTGTATATAGTCTCCACATTGACTCTGTACCGGTACCCCCTGTATATAGTCTCCACATTGACTCTGTACCGTAACACCCTGTATATAGCCTCCACATTGACTCTGTACCGTAACACCCTGTATATAGCCTCCACATTGACTCTGTACCGATACCCCTGTATATAGTCTCCACACTGACTCTGTACCGTAACACCCTGTATATAGCCTCCACATTGACTCTGTACCGGTACCCCCTGTATATAGTCTCCACATTGACTCTGTACTGGTACCCCCTGTATATAGCCTCCACATTGACTCTGTACCAGTACCCCCTGTATATAGCCTCCACATTGACTCTGTACCGGTACCCCCTGTATATAGCCTCCACATTGACTCTGTACCGGTACCCCCTGTATATAGTCTCCACATTGACTCTGTACCGGTACCCCCTGTATATAGCCTCCACATTAACTCTGCACCGGTACCCCCTGTATATAGCCTCCACATTGACTCTGTACCGGTACCCCTGTATATAGCCTCCACATTGACTCTGCACGGTACCCCCTGTATATAGCCTCCACATTGACTCTGTACCGGTACCCCCTGTATATAGCCTCCACATTGACTCTGTACCGGTACCCCCTGTATATAGCCTCCACATTAACTCTGTACCGGTACCCCCTGTATATAGTCTCCACATTAACTCTGTACCGGTATAGTCCCACATTAACTCTGTATATAGTCTCCACATTAACTCTGTACCGGTACCCCCTGTATATAGTCTCCACATTAACTCTGTACCGGTACCCCCTGTATATAGTCTCCACATTGACTCTGTACCGGTACCCCCTGTATATAGCCTCCACATTGACTCTGTGCAGTACCCCTGTATATAGTCTCCACATTGACTCTGTACCGGTACCCCCTGTATATAGCCTCCACATTGAACTCTGTGCCGGTACCCCCTGTATATAGCCTCCACATTGACTCTGTGCCGGTACCCCCCTGTATATCTCCACATTGTCTCTGTACATTGACTCTGTCTGCCGGTACCCCCCTGTATATAGTCTCCACATTGACTCTGTGCCGGTACCCCCTGTATATAGTCTCCACATTGACTCTGTGCCGGTACCCCCTGTATATAGTCTCACATTGACTCTGTGCCGGTACCCCCCTGTATATAGTCTCCACATTGACTCTGTACCGGTACCCCCTGTATATAGCCTCCACATTGACTCTGTGCGGTACCCCCTGTATATAGCCTCCACATTGACTCTGTACCGTACCCCCCTGTATATAGTCTCCACATTGACTCTGTACCGGTACCCCCTGTATATAGCCTCCACATTGACTCTGTACGGTACCCCCTGTATATAGTCTCCACATTGACTCTGTGCCGGTACCCCCTGTATATAGCCTCCACATTGACTCTGTGCCGGTACCCCCTGTATATAGCCTCCACATTGACTCTGTGCCCCCCTGTATACCCCCCTGTATATAGTCTCCACATTGACTCTGTACCCACACTGACTCTGTACCCCCTGTATATAGTCTCCACATTGACTCTGTGCTCCACGGTACCCCCTGTATATAGTCTCCACATTGACTCTGTGCCGGTACCCCCTGTATATAGTCTCCACATTGACTCTGTACCGGTACCCCCTGTATATACCCCCCTGTATATAGTCTCCACATTGACTCTGTGCCGGTACCCCCTGTATATAGCCTCCACATTGACTCTGTGCCGGTACCCCCTGTATATAGCCTCCACATTGACTCTGTACTGGTGCCCTGTATATAGCCTCCACATTGACTCTGTGCCGGTACCCCCTGTATATAGCCTCCACATTGACTCTGTGCCGGTACCCCCTGTATATAGCCTCCACATTGACTCTGTTACCGGTACCCCCTGTATATAGCCTCCACATTGACTCTGTGGTACCCTAATACCCCACATTGACTCTGTATATAGTCTCCACATTGACTCTGTACCGGTACCCCCTGTATATAGTCTCACACATTGACTCTGTACCGGTACCCCCCTGTATATAGCCTCCACATTGACTCTGTACTGGTACCCCCTGTATATAGCCTCCACATTGACTCTGTACCGATGCCCCTGTATGCCTCCACATTGACTCTGTGCTGGTACCCCCTGTATATACCTCCACATTGACTCTGTACCGGTACCCACCCTGTATATAGCCTCCACATTGACTCTGTACTCTGTACCCTGTATATAGCCTCCACATTGACTCTGTGCCGGTACCCCCCTGTATATAGTCTCCACATTGACTCTGTACCGTACCCTGTATATAGTCTCCATTGACTCTGTGCTGGTGCCCCTGTATATAGCCTCCACATTGACTCTGTGCAGGTACCCCCTGTATATAGCCTCCACATTGACTCTGTACGGTACCCCCTGTATATATCCTCCACATTGACTCTGTACCGGTACCCCCTGTATATAGCCTCTACATTGACTCTGTGCTACCCCTGTATATAGCCTCCACATTGACTCTGTGCAGTACCCCCTGTATATAGCCTCCACATTGACTCTGTACCGGTACCCCATTGACTCTGTATATAGCCTCCACATTGACTCTGTGCCGGTACCCCCTGTATATAGCCTCCACATTAACTCTGTGCCGGTACCCCCTGTATATAGCCTCCACATTGACTCTGTACCGGTACCCCCTGTATATAGCCTCCACATTGACTCTGCACCGGTACCCCCTGTATATAGCCTCCACATTGACTCTGTACCGGTACCCCCTGTATATAGCCTCCACATTGACTCTGTACTGGTACCCCCCTGTATATAGCCTCCACATTGACTCTGTGCAGTGCCCCCTGTATATAGCCTCCACATTGACTCTGTGCCGTACCCCCTGTATATAGCCTCCACATTGACTCTGTACCAGTACCCCCTGTATATAGCCTCCACATTGACTCTGTGCCCGGTGCCCCTGTAACCCCCCTGTATATAGTCTCCACATTGACTCTGTACCGGTACCCCCTGTATGTAGCCTCCACATTGACTCTCTGCCGTAACCCCCTGTATATAGCCTCCACATTGACTCTGTGCCCCCCTGTATATAGCCTCCACGGTGATCTGTGACCTGTACCGGTACCCCCCCTGTATATAGTCTCCACATTGACTCTGTGCCGGTACCCCCTGTATATAGCCTCCACATTGACTCTGTACCGTAACCCCCTGTATATAGTCTCCACATTGACTCTGTACCGATGTGCCCCTGTATATAGCCTCCACATTGACTCTGTGCCCCCCTGTATATAGTCTCACATTGACTCTGTTCCGTAACACCCTGTATATAGCCTCCACATTGACTCTGTGCAGTATACCCCCTGTATATAGCCTCCACACTGACTCTGTACTGGTACCCCCTGTATATAGCCTCCACATTGACTCTGTATATAACCTCCGGTATAGCCTCCACATTATCTGTGCCTCCCCCTGTATTGACTCTGTGCCTGGTACCCCCTGTATATAGCCTCCCATTGACTCTGTACTGGTAGCCCCCTGTATATAGTCCCACATTGACTCTGCACCGTGACCCCTGTATATAGCCTCCACATTGACTCTGTACAGTACCCCCTGTATATAGCCTCCACATTGACTCTGTACCGGTGCCCCTGTATATAGTCTCCACATTGACTCTGTACCGGTACCCCTGTATATATCCTCCACATTGACTCTGTGCCGTTACCCCCTGTATATAGCCTCCACATTGACTCTGTACTGGTACCCCCTGTATAGCCTCCACCCCCTGTTAACTCTGTGCCTGGTACCCCTCCTGTCTGTGCATATAACCTCCACATTGACTCTGTACCGGTACCCCCTGTATATAGCCTCACATTGACTCTGTGCCGGTACCCCCTGTATATAGTCTCCACATTGACTCCCTGTATATAGTCCGGTACCCCCTGTATATAGCCTCCACATTGACTCTGTGCCGGTACCCCCTGTATATAGTCTCCACATTGACTCTGTACCGGTACCCCCTGTATATAGCCTCCACATTAACTCTGTACCGTACCCCCTGTATATAGTCTCACATTGACTCTGTACCGTAACCCCTGTATATAGCCTCCCACATTGACTCTGTGCAGGTACCCCTGTATATAGTCTCCACATTGACTCTGTGCCCGTACCCCCCTGTATATAGCCTCCACATTGACTCTGTGCCGGTACCCCCTGTATATAGTCTCCACATTGACTCTGTACCGGTAACACCCTGTATATAGCCTCCACATTGACTCTGTACCGGTACCCCCTGTATATAGTCTCCACATTGACTCTGTGCCCCCCCTGTATATAGGTACCCCCTGTATATAGCCTCCACATTGACTCTGTACTGCCCCTGTATATAGTCTCCACACTGACTCTGCACCGTAACACCCTGTATATAGTCTCCACATTGACTCTGTACCGGTACCCCCTGTATATAGTCTCCACATTGACTCTGTACCGTAATACCCTGTACTGGTGGCCCCTATAGTCTCCACATTAACTCTGCACGGTACCCCCTGTATATAGCCTCCCACATTGACTCTGTACCGGTACCCCCTGTATATAGTCTCCACATTGACTCTGTACCGTACCCCCCTGTATATAGCCTCCACATGACTCTGTACCGGTACCCCCTGTATATAGCCTCCACATTGACTCTGTGCCGGTACCCCCTGTATATAGCCTCCACATTGACTCTGTACCGGTACCCCCTGTATATAGCCTCCACATTGACTCTGTGCCGGTACCCCTGTATATAGCCTCCCATTGACTCTGTACCGTACCCCCCTGTATATAGTCTCCACACTCTGTGCAGTGCCCCCTGGTACCCCCTCTGTATGTATATAGTCTCCACATTGACTCTGTACCGGCCGTAATACCCTGTATATAGCCTCCACATTGACTCTGTGCCCCCTGTACCCTCCCTGTATATAGTCCTCCACATTGACTCTGTACCGTAATACCCTGTATATAGTCTCCACATTGACTCTGTGCCATGTGCCCCCTGTATATAGCCTCCACATTGACTCTGTACTGGCTCTGTACCCCCTGTATATAGCCTCCACATTGACTCTGTACCGGTACCCCCTGTATATAGCCTCCACATTGACTCTGTACTGGTACCCCCTGTATATAGCCTCCACATTGACTCTGCAGTACCCCCTGTATATAGCCTCCACATTGACTCTGTACCGGTACCCCCTGTATATAGCCTCACATTGACTCTGTGCTGGTACCCCCTGTATATAGCCTCCACATTGACTCTGTATGCGGTACCCCCCTGTATATAGCCTCCACATTGACTCTGTGCCCGTACCCCCTGTATATAGCTCCACATTGACTCTGTGCAGTTACCCTGTCTGCCATAGCCTCCACCTCTGTGCATGGTGCCCCCTGTATATAGCCTCCACATTGACTCTGTGCCGGTGCCCCTGTATATAGCCTCCATTGACTCTGTACATTGACTCTTGACTCTGTGCCGGTACCCCCTGTATATAGCCTCCACATTAACTCTGTACCGGTAACCCCTGTATATAGCCTCCACATTGACTCTGTACCGGTACCCTGTGCTGTATATAACCTCCACATGACTCTGTACCGTATACCCCCTGTATATAGCCTCCACATTGACTCTGTACCGGTACCCCCTGTATATAGCCTCCACATTGACTCTGTGCCGGTACCCCTGTATATAGTCCTCCACATTGACTCTGTGCCGGTACCCCCTGTATATAGCCTCCACATTGACTCTGTTCCGGTACCCCCTGTATATAGTCTCCACATTGACTCTGTGCCGGGTTGCCCCTGTGTATATAGTCTCCCCCTGTATTGACTCTGTACTGGTAGCCCCCTGTATATAGCCTCCACATTAACTCTGTTCCTGTACCCCCTGTATATAGCCTCCACATTGACTCTGTGCCGGTACCCCCTGTATATAGTCTCCACATTGACTCTGTACGGTACCCCCTGTATATAGTCTCCACATTGACTCTGTAGCGTAACACCCTGTATATAGTCTCCACATTCACTCTGTACCTTAACACCCTGTATATAGTCTCCACATTGACTCTGTACCGGTACCCCCTGTATATAGTCTCCACATTGACTCTGTACCGTACCCCCCTGTATATAGTCTCCACATTGACTCTGTACCAGTACCCCCTGTATATAGCCTCCACATTGACTCTGTACCCCCTGTACCCCCCCCCTGTATATAGTCTCCACATTGACTCTGTACCGTACCCCCTGTATATAGCCTCCACATTGACTCTGTGCCTTAACCCCCTGTATATAGTTTCCACATTGACTCTGTACCGGTTACCCCTGTATATATCCTCCACATTCACTCTGTACCGTAACACCCTGTATATAGTCTCCACATTGACTCTGTACCGGTACCCCCTGTATATAGCCTCCACATTGACTCTGTGCCGGTACCCCCTGTATATAGTCTCACATTGACTCTGTGCCGTACCCCCTGTATATAGCCTCCACATTGACTCTGTACCGGTACCCCCTGTATATAGTCTCCACATTGACTCTGTGCCGTACCCCCTGTATATAGCCTCCACATTGACTCTGTGCCGGTACCCCCTGTATATAGTCTCCACATTGACTCTGTGCCGGTACCCCCTGTATATAGTCTCCACATTGACTCTGACCGTAACCCCTGTATATAGTCTCCACATTGACTCTGTAGCCCCCTGTATATAGCCTCCACATTGACTCTGTGCCGGTACCCCCTGTATATAGTCTCCACATTGACTCTGTACCGTACCCCCTGTATATAGCCTCCACATTGACTCTGTACCGGTACCCCCTGTATATAGTCTCCACACTGACTCTGTGCCGTAACCCCCTGTATATAGCCTCCACATTGACTCTGTGCAGTACCCCCTGTATATAGTCTCCACATTGACTCTGTGCCGTACCCCCTGTATATAGTCTCCACATTGACTCTGTACTGGTAGCCCCTGTATATAGCCTCCACATTGACTCTGTACCGGTACCCCCCTGTATATAGCCTCCACATTGACTCTGTACCGTAATACCCTGTATATAGCCTCCACATTGACTCTGTACCGGTACCCCCTGTATATAGCCTCCACATTGACTCTGTGCCGTAATACCTGTATATAGCCTCCACATTGAGTCTGTGCCGGTGCCCCTGTATATAGCCTCCACATTGACTCTGTGCTGCCGGCCCCCTGTATAGTCTCCACATTGACTCTGTGCCGTAATGCCCTGTATATAGCCTCCACATTGACTCTGTACCGTATATAGCCTCCACATTGACTCTGTACCGTAATGCCCTGTATATAGCCTCCACATTGACTCTGTACCGGTACCCCCTGTATATAGCCTCCACATTGACTCTGTGCCCCTGTATATAGCCCCCTGTCTGTATATAGCCTCCACATTGACTCTGTACCGTAATACCCTGTATATAGCCTCCACATTGACTCTGTACTGGTACCCCCTGTATATAGCCTCCACATTGACTCTGTGCCCGGTACCCCTGTATATAGCCTCCACATTGACTCTGTACCGGTACCCCCTGTATATAGCCTCCACATTGACTCTGTACCGGTACCCCCTGTATATAGCCTCCACATTGACTCTGTACCGGTACCCCTGTATATAGCCTCCACATTGACTCTGTACTGGTACCCCCTGTATATAGCCTCCACATTGACTCTGTACTGGTACCCCCTGTATATAGCCTCCACATTGACTCTGTGCTGGTACCCCCTGTATATAGCCTCCACATTGACTCTGTGCCGGTGCCCCCTGTATATAGCCCCCATTGACTCTGTATATATATATAGCCTCCACATTGACTCTGTACCGGTACCCCCTGTATATAGCCTCCACATTGACTCTGTACCGGTACCCCCTGTATATAGTCTCCACATTGACTCTGTACCGGTACCCCCTGTATATAGTCTCCACATTGACTCTGTACTGGTACCGTAACACCCTGTATATAGCCTCCACATTGACTCTGTACTGGTACCCCCTGTATATAGCCTCCACATTGACTCTGTACCGGTACCCCCTGTATATAACCTCCACATTGACTCTGTACTGGTACCCCCTGTATATATAGCCTCCACATTGAGTCTGTACCCCCCTGTATATAGTACCCCCTGTATATAGCCTCCACATTGACTCTGTACCGTAACCCCCTGTATATAACCTCCACATTGACTCTGTACTGGTACCCCTGTATATATAGCCTCCACATTGACTCTGTTCCGGTACCCCCTGTATATAGCCTCCACATTGACTCTGTACCGGTACCCCCCTGTATATAGCCTCCACATTGACTCTGTACCGTAATACCCTGTATATAGCCTCCACATTGACTCTGTTCCTGTACCCCCTGTATATAGCCTCCACATTGACTCTGTACCGGTACCCCCTGTATATAGTCTCCACATTGACTCTGTACCGGTACCCCCTGTATATAGTCTCCACATTGACTCTGTAGCGTAACACCCTGTATATAGTCTCCACATTGACTCTGTACCGTAATACCCTGTATATAGTCTCCACATTGACTCTGTACCGGTACCCCCTGTATATAGTCTCCACATTGACTCTGTACCGTAATACCCTGTATATAGTCTCCACATTGACTCTGTACCAGTACCCCCTGTATATAGCCTCCACATTGACTCTGTACCGGTACCCCCTGTATATAGTCTCCACATTGACTCTGTACCGTAATACCCTGTATATAGCCTCCACATTGACTCTGTACCGGTACCCCCTGTATATAGTTTCCACATTGACTCTGTACCGGTACCCCCTGTATATATCCTCCACATTCACTCTGTACCTTAACACCCTGTATATAGTCTCCACATTGACTCTGTACCGGTACCCCCTGTATATAGCCTCCACATTGACTCTGTACCGGTACCCCCTGTATATAGTCTCCACATTGACTCTGTACCGTAACACCCTGTATATAGCCTCCACATTGACTCTGTACCGATACCCCCTGTATATAGTCTCCACACTGACTCTGTACCGTAACACCCTGTATATAGCCTCCACATTGACTCTGTACCGGTACCCCCTGTATATAGTCTCCACATTGACTCTGTACCGGTACCCCCTGTATATAGTCTCCACATTGACTCTGTACTGGTAGCCCCTGTATATAGCCTCCACATTAACTCTGCACCGGTACCCCCTGTATATAGTCTCCACATTGACTCTGTACCGGTACCCCCTGTATATAGCCTCCACATTGACTCTGTACCGGTACCCCCTGTATATAGTCTCCACATTGACTCTGTACCGGTACCCCCTGTATATAGCCTCCACATTGACTCTGTACCGGTACCCCCTGTATATAGTCTCCACATTGACTCTGTACCGTAATACCCTGTATATAGCCTCCACATTGACTCTGTACCGGTACCCCCTGTATATAGCCTCCACATTGACTCTGTACCGGTACCCCCTGTATATAGCCTCCACATTGACTCTGTACCGGTACCCCCTGTATATAGTCTCCACATTGACTCTGTACCGGTACCCCCTGTATATAGCCTCCACATTAACTCTGTACCGTAACACCCTGTATATAGTCTCCACATTGACTCTGTACCGGTACCCCCTGTATGTAGCCTCCACATTGACTCTGTACCGGTACCCCCTGTATATAGTCTCCACATTGACTCTGTACCGTAATACCCTGTATATAGCCTCCACATTGACTCTGCACCGGTACCCCCTGTATATAGCCTCCACATTGACTCTGTACCGTAATACCCTGTATATAGTCTCCACATTGACTCTGTACCGTAATACCCTGTATATAGCCTCCACATTGACTCTGTACCGGTACCCCCTGTATATAGCCTCCACATTGACTCTGTACCGGTACCCCCTGTATATAGCCTCCACATTGACTCTGTACCGGTACCCCCTGTATATAGCCTCCACATTGACTCTGTACCGGTACCCCCTGTATATAGCCTCCACATTGACTCTGTACCGGTACCCCTGTATATAACCTCCACATTGACTCCATACTGGTACCCCCTGTATATAGCCTCCACATTGACTCTGTACCGGTACCCCCTGTATATAGCCTCCACGTTGACTCTGTACCGGTACCCCCTGTATATAGCCTCCACATTGACTCTGTACCGGTACCCCCTGTATATAGCCTCCACATTGACTCTGTACCGGTACCCCCTGTATATAGCCTCCACATTGACTCTGTACTGGTACCCCCTGTATATAGTCTCCACATTGACTCTGTACCGTAACACCCTGTATATAGTCTCCACATTGACTCTGTACCGTAATACCCTGTATATAGTCTCCACATTGATTCTGTACCGGTACCCCTGTATATAGTCTCCACATTGACTCTGTACCGTAATACCCTGTATATAGTCTCCACATTGACTCTGTACCAGTACCCCCTGTATATAGCCTCCACATTGACTCTGTACCGGTACCCCTGTATATAGCCTCCACATTGACTCTGTACCGTAATACCCTGTATATAGTCTCCACATTGATTCTGTACCAGTACCCCTGTATATAGTCTCCACATTGATTCTGTACCGTACCCCCTGTATATAGTCTCCACATTGACTCTGTACCAGTACCCCCTGTATATAGCCTCCACATTGACTCTGTACCGGTACCCCCTGTATATAGTCTCCACATTGACTCTGTACCGTAATACCCTGTATATAGTCTCCACATTGACTCTGTACCGGTACCCCATGTATGTATTGTTATTTTTTACTGCTGCTCTTTAATAACTTGTTACTTTTATTATTATTATTTATTTTTATATTATTTTATCTCTTATTCTTATCCAGATGTTTTTGGTACTGCACTGTTGTTTAGGGGCTCGTACACCTATTGTATTCGGCACATGTGACTAATAAAATAAGATTTGCATTGGCAATCTTCAAGAAATTTCTACGCCTTTTTTTACAAGGAGTTAACCCTACCAAAATACATGTTAAAATCACCCCTGGTTCTAGTACACACTTAGAAAAAAAGGGTTCTTCATTTGGCACTAAATAGAGATTTTGTTTTTAAAAAAGTGTGTACCTATTCTGATGGTCCTGTTTCCTGTTTCCTCTCTCCTCTCCGCAGCACAACATGCCCTTCTGGAGAATCTCCAGCCACTCTGACCTTATGGCTCTCCACCATGCTCTGGACCTGGAGTACTTGTAGCTACCGCTTCCTACTGCTCAGACCGTGACACCTACAGCTCGGCCTACCAGCCCACTGCACCTACCCGAAGGCCCCTACACCCTACCGGCCCAATGCACCTACCCAAAGGCCCCTACACCCTACTGGCCCAATGCACCTACCCAAAGGCCCCTACACCCTACTGGCCCAATGCACCTACCCAAAGGCCCCTACACCCTACCGGCCCAATGCATCTACCCAAAGGCCCCTACACCCTACCGGCCCACTGCACCTACCCAAAGGCCCCTACACCCTACCGGCCCAATGCACCTACACAAAGGCCCCTACACCCTACCGGCCCACTGCACCTACCCGAAGGCCCCTACACCCTACCGGCCCAATGCACCTACCCAAGGGCCCCTACACCCTACCGGCCCAATGCACCTACCCAAAGGCCCCTACACCCTACCGGCCCAATGCACCTACCCAAAGGCCCCACAACTGCTCTACCAGACCCTACTGGCCCCTAAATGGGCCATACCGGCCCCTACTGGCTCACACTGGCTCCTACTGGCCCCTACCAACCCCTACTGGTCCCTAATGGCCCCTAGCGCTCCACATACCACAACTACTCTACCAGACCTTACTGGCCCCTACTGGCCCATACCAGCCCCTACTGGCCCCTACTGGCTCCTACTGGCCCCAACTGGCCCCTACTGACCCCTATTGGCCCCTACTGGCTCCTACTGGCCCCAACTGGCCCCTACTCACCCCTACTGGCCCCTAGTGCTCCACATACCACAACTACTCTACCAGACCTTACTGGCTCCTACTGGCCCCTACCAACCCCTACTGGCCCCTACCAACCCCCACTGGCCACTACCAACCCCTACTGGCCCCAACTGGCCCCTACTGACCCCTACTGGCCCCTAGTATTCCACATACCACAACTACTCTACCAGACCCTACACTTCCTGCTCCACCTTGCCTTGCAACCTTTCAACTTTCTACTTTCACCACAGCCACTCAGGTCCTCCCACCCAGAACAGACTCTCTGGGGCCCTTTGTGTCGTCTGCCCTCCCCCTTCTTTACCTGGCTGCCATCTTGCCCTCCCTCCTTCCCGCCCTCCCCTCCCTGCATTCAACTAGAGAGAAAAAATGAACAGAAAGAGACCTTTAAAAAAAGAGAAACTGAACAATGAAACAGTCGACATCATGTTGACATACGGCCACAATTCATCTGAACCCTATACCTGTCTTCATTATCTGTGCGTTCGTTCTGAAGGCCCACCGCCCCAAGCAACCCGAGTGGGGGTGACATCCAACTCTCTCTCTCTCCCTCTGTCTCCCTCTCCCTCTCTCTCTGTCTCCCTCTCTCTCTCTCTCTCTCTCTCTCTCTCTCCATCTCGCTCTCTGTCTCGCTCTCGCTCTCTCCCTCTCTCTCTCTCTCTCTCTGTCTCTGTCTCTCTCTCTCTCTCTCTCTCTCTCTCTCTCTCTCTCTCTCTCTCTCTCTCTCTCTCTCTCTCTCCCCCACTCTCTCTCCTCTCTATCTCTCTGTCTCTCTCTCTCTCCGTGGTATATAGAGACAGAGGGGCCCATGTTGTTCCAACTCATCCGTCCTCCATCGTTAATCTCTTGCCCTGCCTGACTTCGGCCTGGGAATTCTGTGCTTCTTATTATTTATGAACAGAGACGTTGTGAGTGTCACTGTCACTAAAGGAAAAGACTTGTGCCTTTTTCCCGTTACACAGTATTTTGCCTCCCACCGACCCCCACACTATTCCCACACCAGGACGGACGAGGAAAACAGACGTTCATTGGAAGAAGTAAAACAAACAAAAAGGATTTTTTTTCTAATAATTTAAAGAAAATTAAGAAACTGTATTTACATGCTGAGACAATCGTGTACAGAGAAAGTCTTCTTTGTGTGTGTGTAAATTTTAAGTCACTGGACGATTCCTTCCTTAGTAATCGGTTAAAAGGCTGTTGAAAAGTGAAAAGGGCAAAATGCTTCTTTTTTTTTCTCCATTGAAGTCAAAAAAAAAGGTGAATCGAGCACAGAAGAAGAGATTACCTCTGATGCCTCTGATGCTTCTGATACCTCTGATGCCTCTGATGCCTCTGATGCCTCTGATGCCTCTGATGCCTCTGATACCTCTGATGCTTCTGATGCCTCTGATGCCTCTGATGCCTCTGATGCCTCTGATACCTCTGATGCCTCTGATGCCTCTGATGCTTCTGATGCCTCTGATGCCTCTGATGCTTCTGATGCCTCTGATGCCTCTGATGCCTCTGATACTTCTGATGCCTCTGATGCCTCTGATGCTTCTGATGCCTCTGATGCCTCTGATGCCTCTGATACCTCTGATGCCTCTGATGCCTCTGATGCTTCTGATGCCTCTGATGCCTCTGATGCCTCTGATACCTCTGATGCTTCTGATGCCTCTGATGCCTCTGATGCCTCTGATACCTCTGATGCCTCTGATGCCTCTGATGCCTCTGATGCCTCTGATGCCTCTGATGCCTCTGATACCTCTGATGCTTCTGATGCCTCTGATGCCTCTGATGCCTCTGATGCCTCTGATGCCTCTGATGCCTCTGATGCTTCTGATGCCTCTGATGCCTCTGATGCCTCTGATGCCTCTGAGCTGAGAGTGATGCTTGTTTTGTTCATTAAAACAAACATGTAGATATTAATGGGATTTTGTGCTAACTTCATTTGTCAAGACCAAAAGCATGGATGTCAAAGTGTCAACGAACATTTAATTATTTCATAATTCTGTTCGGTCAACGATGTTGTTTTCTCCCCTCGTACTCTGTTGTGTCCCAAACGGCAACCTGTACCCTGTGCAGTCCACTACCCATAGGGTTTTGGTCAAAAAATAGTGCACTATAGAATAGTGCAGTATTTAGAGGACTAGGGTGTGGTTTGGGACGTACCTCCCTCTACACTCAGTATAATGATAAGCCTTGTGATTTCTGTCACTTCTTAACTTGACACAAAATCAAAATCAATCAACTCTCTCTCTCTGTAGATGTTTTACTGGGAATGTTGTTTCTTTAATGTTCATATGTGTAGAAACGTCGTTCAGATTATTTTATTTTAGCCCTCCATGTAAAGCTCCATGTATTTGAAAGCGTAATTGACATGACGATGATACCGTACGACTTGGTGTGAAGAGGTTTTGGGATTTTCCATTGAACCTGAGTTGGAACGTTTCCAATGACCTTTCAGTCTGTTGCTAGGAGTCAGGTCTGTATTACGACTACAATTTGAATAAATTAAGGAAAAGGTCAGCTTTCAGGAATGAAAAAAACAAACCAAGCTTAATAAATAGGTTGTATTCTTTTCTACAAGCGCTAACAAAAAAGCTATTGTACAGCGTCATTTTTTATGAAGTAGTGTTTTTATTTTGCATTTTTAAATATAATTGTGTTCTTGTGTCCCACTTTTTTTTTGAATTGCTGAAAATGAAATTGATTACATATACTCTTTCTGACAGTACTTATTATGATGGAACTGTGGACTGATGGTGTGATAATCATACTGAGAGAGAAGAAGAAGAAAAGCCACTACTTCCTCTAACACAAAGGGGTTATGTGAGACAGGGACTGATTCCAGGTCAGTTTCTAACCCCTCCCCCATCCCCCCTGCACATGCTCACTGTTGCTATGCTGGTGTTGTGGTGGTGACGACCTCTCTCTCTCTCTCTCTCTCTCTCTCTCTCTCTCTTTTCAAAGCAACTTCTCCCCCGTAGCTCTTTCAGGGGGACTACATATTGCTGCTAGATCAAGGTAGACAACGGAAAAAGGTTTTAGAGAATTAATACGTTCAGCAAAAATGTGTTTTTATTTTTTATTATGTTGGCGTTGCAATTATAAATGCAAACTGGAAATCCTTTACACTAATAACGTGGGCCTCAAGGATGAAAAAAAACACAAAGGTTTGTTGTGTCTGCAAAAATATGTGTACAGATGTTTTTGACATTATTATTTGATTGTGTTTAAATTAATAAAAATGGATTTGTGAACTGTTAAACCACGGGTTTCCTCGTTTTCTTTTGATTGAAACGATGTCCTGATCTCTCAGACTAAACGATGATTAATAGACTCACAGCCTTGTTTATTTGACAGATTCTAGAAATTCATTGTATTTCCACATGTAAGGTTTTAAACCGGAGGTTTCTATCCTGCATCACAACCAGACGTGATTGGTGAGTCCCGTAGGGCGGGCGCACAATTGGGACAGCGTCGTCTGGCTTAGGGTTTGGCCGGTGTAGGCCGTCATTGTAAATAAGAATTTGTTCTAGTTAACCCTCCTGCTCTGTTCGTTTCATGTTAATTCATTCTGTGTTCCTGGTCCAAAATGGCCGCCCCGTTATAAACTGATTATAAATCCATAATAATACATATATTATCACCTAATGTTGTGTTGGATATTTTTATCAACTTCAGTTCTTGTGAAGTTTTGAACATCTATTTGCTGTTTATGTCCTGTAGGCCTCATTGACCTGACCTCATACAACTATTTATGACCTGTAGGCCTCATTGACCTGACCTCATACAACTATTTATGTCCTGTAGGCCTCATTGATCTGAGCTCATACAACTATTTATGTCCTGTAGGCCTCATTGACCTGAGCTCATACAACTATTTATGTCCTGTAGGCCTCATTGACCTGAGCTCATACAACTATTTATGTCCTGTAGGCCTCATTAACCTGAGCTCATACAACTATTAATGTCCTGTAGGCCTCATTGATCTGAGCTCATACAACTATTTATGTCCTGTAGGCCTCATTGATCTGACCTCATACAACTATTTATGTCCTGTAGGCCTCATTGACCTGAGCTCATACAACTATTTATGTCCTGTAGGCCTCATTGACCTGAACTCATACAACTATTTATGTCCTGTAGGCCTCATTGACCTGAGCTCATACAACTATTTATGTCCTGTAGGCCTCATTGATCTGACCTCATACAACTATTTATGTCCTGTAGGCCTCATTGATCTGACCTCATACAACTATTAATGTCCTGTAGGCCTCATTGACCTGAGCTCATACAACTATTTATGTCCTGTAGGCCTCATTGATCTGACCTCATACAACTATTTATGTCCTGTAGGCCTCATTGATCTGAGCTCATACAACTATTTATGTCCTGTAGGCCTCATTAACCTGAGCTCATACAACTATTTATGTCCTGTAGGCCTCATTGATCTGAGCTCATACAACTATTTATGTCCTGTAGGCCTCATTGACCTGAGCTCATACAACTATTTATGTCCTGTAGGCCTCATTGATCTGAGCTCATACAACTATTTATGTCCTGTAGGCCTCATTGATCTGAGCTCATACAACTATTTTTGTCCTGTAGGCCTCATTGACCTGAGCTCATACAACTATTTATGTCCTGTAGGCCTCATTGACCTGAGCTCATACAACTATTTATGTCCTGTAGGCCTCATTGACCTGAGCTCATACAACTATTTATGTCCTGTAGGCCTCATTGATCTGAGCTCATACAACTATTTATGTCCTGTAGGCCTCATTGATCTGACCTCATACAACTATTTATGTCCTGTAGGCCTCATTGACCTGAGCTCATACAACTATTTATGTCCTGTAGGCCTCATTGACCTGACCTCATACAACTATTTATGTCCTGTAGGCCTCATTGACCTGAGCTCATACAACTATTTATGTCCTGTAGGCCTCATTGATCTGACCTCATACAACTATTTATGTCCTGTAGGCCTCATTGACCTGACCTCATACAACTATTTATGTCCTGTAGGCCTCATTGATCTGAGCTCATACAACTATTTATGTCCTGTAGGCCTCATTGATCTGAGCTCATACAATGTGTTGTTGAGTAGAAAAAGCATAATGTCTGGATTATTTTGACTATAACAAATACTCAGATGAAACATATTGTGCTATTTATCACAGACTACTTTATGTCAAAGTTTAACAAGGACTCTCTCTCCTCTTCACTAGTGTCATGATCAAAGATATGATCAAAAGCCTCACATACAGTATATCTTTTGGTCATTGTGTTGCCACATAATGAATTGTGAGCAAGGCCCCTTATAAGCTTTATATACCAGAGCTGAGAGAAAAGTTCTATATATTATTGAAACAATGTTGCGATTGTTTGTGAGAATTCCAACAGGTGTGGTTCCCATTTGGGAAAGATTCTATTGGGGAAAGGTTCCTGTGGGGGTTGCCTTGGAAGCCAAGAATGGGAGTGAGGTGTGTGTGTGTGTGTGTGTGTGTGTGTGTGTGTGTGTGTGTGTGTGTGTGTGTGTGTGTGTGTGTGTGTGTGTGTGTGTGTGTGTGTGTGTGTGTGTGTGTGTGTGTGTGTGTGTGTGTGTGTGTGTGTGTGTGTGTGTGTGTGTGTGTGTTTGTGTGTTGTTTGTGCTCAAAACACACATGCATGTGGGGGTCTGGGAGAGAAAGTGTGTCCATCTGATGAATGGGCATGTGCCTGAACTCAATTGTCAACACTAATTGTAGTCTCACCCATTCATTTCTAATGACCGGGAACACCACAGGTGTACAAAAGTTTAACAAAACACCCAAAATGTAATGAAAATCATCTAAATGTATTTTGTGTGTTCAGATGCCCTGTGTGGAAAAAGTCATGGAACTTTATGACAATCAGATTAAATTAACTCTCATTTTTCAGAGAGAAAACTTGTAAATCGGTCCAATTCGAATGGAACACAACAGGAGGGTTAAACCTGCCTCCCCTCTAACCACTAGGCAGGTTGTCTAGTGGTTAGCGCTCTTGGACTAGTAACTGAAAGGTTGCAAGATTGAATCCCCTGAGCTGACAAGGTAAAAATCTGTCGTTCTGCCCCTGAACGTGGCAGTTAACCCACTGTTCCTAGGCCGTCATTGAAAATAAGAATTTTTCCTTCACTGACTTGCCTAGTTGAATAAAATTACAATCATCCACAATTCATTTATGGTACTAACATATGTACAATACCCAAACACATTTAGAATCTGTATGTAAAGAGAGTACACAACCCTATTGGCCATAGATATAGCCTAAATCATTAAGCAATGTACCCTTTACTAAAGTACGAAACATAGATTATTGTGGTGGCCAACCTTTTGAAGATTAAAAAGGCTTGACTTCTCTGTTTCACACTTTCTCTGTGCTCAGCAATAGTTGTCTCTTCGCGTCTTCAAAAGTAACAAGCATTTTTCTGTTAGTATGTAGAGTGTTTTCTCTGCTTCTACACTGGTGTTTTTAAGGTTCCACAACGAGTGAAATTGTCCGTGTTGTCCTCAAAACAGACACAATATATAAAATATACACAAGTCAGTGGGATCGTTACTTATACGACTCATTCTTAACGACTTTAGTAGTCGTCTGAGCAACAATTCCTGATTTTAAACTCCAAACCAGGCAGCAACCCCCCAGATATTAAATATATTTACTGTCTCCTTTGTCTTAGGAACAGAGAGAGAAATGAAACGCCAACGACACCCACTTCCTTTTTTTTTACACACTGAACTCTTGCTACGTCTTGCCTGTCTCGTCCAGACCAGACCTCGGTCGTTAACTCTGTTCACTCGGCTTGTCTGAGCAGAGGGAAAACTTATCAAAGAGAACAATGCCCATTCTGTTATTGAGGTCTGAGAGAGGAGAAACAGACAGAGCCCGGAATCCCTCAGGAGAGTCGGTCTGTAGTCTCCACAACGGGCCGTGGTCTAATGTAGTGTATTACAAAAGGGAATAAGGGGATTTTTCAAATAAATTACCAGTCAGTCAGATCCTCCGGCGATCCTTTTCAGCTGTTGGGCGATCCTTTTCAGGCGATCCTTTTCAGCTGTTGGGCGATCCTTCTCAGGCGATCCTTTTCAGCTGTTGGGCGATCCTTTTCAGCTGTTGGGCGATCCTTCTCAGGCGATCCTTTCAGCTGTTGGGCGATCCTTCTCAGGCGATCCTTTCAGCTGTTGGGCGATCCTTTCAGGCGATCCTTTTCAGCTGTTGGGCGATCCTTTTCAGCTGTTGGGCGATCCTTCTCAGGCGATCCTTTTCAGCTGTTGGGCGATCCTTCTCAGCCATTGGGCGATCCTTTTCAGCTGTTGGGCGATCCTTTTCAGCTGTTGGGTAGTGAAGTAGGGAGAAGTGCATTAAAAGAACATTGTATTGGTACCTTCCTGTGGATAAAGACCCTGTCGGTCCAATCTCCAGGTTACTGGTTCCACTTGTCTCCTTACGATGACGGCCCTGTCGGTCCAATCTCCAGGTTACTGGTTCCCCTGGTCCCTGTAGTAAAACAGCCCTGTCGGTCCAATCTCCAGGTTACTGGTTCCACTTGTCTCCTTACTATGATGGCCCTGTCGGTCCAATCTCCAGGTTACTGGTTCCCCTGGTCCCTGTAGTAAAACAGCCCTGTTGGTCCAATCTCCAGGTTACTGATTCTCCAGGTTACTGGTTCCACTTGTCTCCTTACTATGACGGCCCTGTCGGTCCAATCTCCGGGTTACTGGTTCCCCTGGTTCCTGTAGTAAAACAGCCCTGTCGGTCCAATCTCCAGGTTACTGGTTCCACTTGTCTCCTTACTATGACGGCCCTGTCGGTCCAATCTCCGGGTTACTGGTATCCCTGGTCCCTGTAGTAAAACAGCCCTGTCGGTCCAATCTCCAGGTTACTGGTTCCACTTGTCTCCTTACGATGACGGCCCTGTCGGTCCAATCTCCAGGTTGCTGGTACCCCTGGTCCCTGTAGTAAAACAGCCCTGTCGGTCCAAACTCCGGGTTACTGGTTCCACTTGTCCCCGTAGTAAAACAGCCCTGTCGGTCCAATCTCCAGGTTACTGGTTCCCCTGGTTCCTGTAGTAAAACAGCCCTGTCGGTCCAATCTCCAGGTTACTGGTTCCCCTGGTCTCTGAGATAGAAGGATGAGGGAGAAGAGAGAAATCCTATCCCTGGCCCATTACTCAGGGGCCCTGTATATATACCTGGTTCTAACATACAGACTTTATCCGGATTTTGTCCACATTCTGATTGTGCCCACAGTTTTAGACGATTGAAAGACGCACTGTGATCTCATCTTATAAGTGTAAACAGACAACATCAGGTCAAGATCAGGACGAAGGACACATGTTAACGGCAGGTATAAACGTCTAGAGTCTGTTCTAGACGGCACCACATTATCTGTATTGTCCATTATGAGGGCCCTTCTCAAAGGTTGTGCACTACAGAGATTATAGGATTGCATCTGGGTCAGAGACTCAACCATCTGATAACACAGTAGGATTCCATCTGGGTCAGAGACCCCACCGTCTGATACCACAATAGGATTCCATCTGGGTCAGAGACCCCACCGTCTGACAACACAGTAAGATTCCATCTGGGTCAGAGACCCCACCGTCTGACAACACAGTATTATTCCATCTGGGTCAGACTCCACCATGTGATAACACAGTAGGTTCCATCTGGGTCAGAGACCCACCGTCTGACAACACAGTAGGATTCCATCTGGGTCAGACTCCACCGTCTGATAACACAGTAGAATTCCATCTGGGTCAGAGACCCCACCATCTGACAACACAGTAGTATTCCATCTGGGTCAGACTCCACCGTCTGATAACACAGTAGGATTCCATCTGGGTCAGAGACCCACCGTCTGACAACACAGTAGGATTCCATCTGGGTCAGACTCCACCATCTGATAACACAGTAGAATTCCATCTGGGTCAGAGACCCCACCGTCTGACAACACAGTAGGATTCCATCTGGGTCAGAGACCCCACCGTCTGATAACACAGTAGGATTCCATCTGGGTCAGAGACCCCACCGTCTGACAACACAGTAGGATTCCATCTGGGCCAGAGACTCAACCGTCTGATAACACAGTAGGATTCCACCTGGGTCAGAGACCCCACCGTCTGATAACACAGTAGGATTCCATCTGGGTCAGAGACCCCACCATCTGACAACACAGTAGGATTACATCTGGGTCAGAGACCCCACCGTCTGATAACACAGTAGGATTCCATCTGGGTCAGAGACTCCACCATCTGATAACACAGTAGGATTCCATCTGGGTCAGAGACCCCACCATCTGACAACACAGTAGTATTCCATCTGGGTCAGACTCCACCGTCTGATAACACAGTAGGATTCCATCTGGGTCAGAGACCCACCGTCTGACAACACAGTAGGATTCCATCTGGGTCAGACTCCACCGTCTGATAACACAGTAGAATTCCATCTGGGTCAGAGACCCCACCGTCTGACAACACAGTAGGATTCCATCTGGGTCAGAGACCCCACCGTCTGATAACACAGTAGGATTCCATCTGGGTCAGAGACCCCACCGTCTGACAACACAGTAGGATTCCATCTGGGTCATAGACCCCACCATCTGACAACACAGTAGGATTCCATCTGGGTCAGAGACCCCACCGTCTGATAACACAGTAGGATTCCATCTGGGTCAGAGACTCCACCATCTGATAACACAGTAGGATTCCATCTGGGTCAGAGACCCCACCATCTGACAACACAGTAGGATTCCATCTGAGTCAGAGACCCCACCTTCTGACAACACAGTAGGATTCCATCTGGGTCAGAGACTCCACCATCTGATAACACAGTAGGATTCCATCTGGGTCAGAGACCCCACCATCTGACAACACAGTAGTATTCCATCTGAGTCAGAGACCCCACCTTCTGACAACACAGTAGGATTCCATCTGGGTCAGAGACCCCACCATCTGACAACACAGTAGGATTCCATCTGGGTCAGAGACCCCACCATCTGACAACACAGTAGGATTCCATCTGGGTCAGAGACCCCACCGTCTGACAACACAGTAGGATTCCATCTGGGTCAGAGACCCCACCATCTGACAACACAGTAGGATTCCATCTGGGTCAGAGACCCCACCATCTGACAACACAGTAGGATTCCATCTGGGTCAGAGACCCCACCATCTGACAACACAGTAGGATTCCATCTGGGTCGGAGACCCCACCATCTGACAACACAGTAGAATTCCATCTGGGTCAGAGACCCCACCATCTGACAACACAGTAGGATTCCACCTGGGTCAGAGACCCCACCGTCTGATAACACAGTAGGATTCCATCTGAGTCAGAGATCCCACCATCTGACAACACAAGTTACTTTGACATTATAGAGAACGTGTGGCTCTGAATAAAATTCCATTACATGCTTAATGATCCTATGTGGTTTTGGTGAAGTGGGTCGGCAGGAGAAGGGGGACGGGAGATCTTTGCACCCCTATCCTGGCTTGTGTTACATGCTGGACTTTCTTAGTTTTGACCACCATAATAAAGTCATCCTCGTAAATATTTTTTATGTGTTATTTTAACTAACTCAGCTGCCCGTGGCCCGAGGTAGTTTAGTGTTCTATAAGTACACTCCACGCCTCTCGCCACACCAGTCTCTTCACTCTTTGATGTTATTGTAAATGCTTGACCCTCAAAGAGAGAGAAGAGTATGGGGGGACGGGGCTTAGAGAGAGAAGAGTATGGGGGGACGGGGCTTAGAGAGAGAGAAGAGTATGGGGGGACGGGGCTTAGAGAGAGAGAAGAGTATGGGGGGACGGGGCTTAGAGAGAGAGAAGAGTATGGGGGAGGGGCTTAGAGAGAGAGAAGAGTATGGGGGGGGGGGGCTTAGAGAGAGAGAAGAGTATGGGGGACGGGGCTTAGAGAGAGAGAAGAGTATGGGGGAGGGGACTTAGAGAGAGAGAAGAGTATGGGGGGACGGGGCTTAGAGAGAGAGAAGAGTATGGGGGAGGGGGCTTAGAGAGAGAGAAGAGTATGGGGGGACGGGGCTTAGAGAGAGAGAAGAGTATGGGGGGACGGGGCTTAGAGAGAGAGAAGAGTATGGGGGAGGGGGCTTAGAGAGAGAGAAGAGTATGGGGGGACGGGGCTTAGAGAGAGAGAAGAGTATGGGGGGACGGGGCTTAGAGAGAGAGAAGAGTATGGGGGACGGGGCTTAGAGAGAGAGAAGAGTATGGGTGGAGGGGGCTTAGAGAGAGAGAAGAGTATGGGGGGGGGGCTTAGAGAGAGAGAAGAGTATGGGGGGACGGGGCTTAGAGAGAGAGAAGAGTATGGGGGACGGGGCTTAGAGAGAGAGAAGAGTATGGGGGGAGGGCTTAGAGAGAGAGAAGAGTATGGGTGGAGGGGGCTTAGAGAGAGAGAAGAGTATGGGGGACGGGGCTTAGAGAGAGAGAAGAGTATGGGGGACGGGGCTTAGAGAGAGAGAAGAGTATGGGGGAGGGGGCTTAGAGAGAGAGAAGAGTATGGGGGAGGGGGCTTAGAGAGAGAGGAGTATGGGGGAGGGGGTTTAGAGAGAGAGAAGAGTATGGGGGACGGGGCTTAGAGAGAGAGAAGAGTATGGGGGAGGGGGCTTAGAGAGAGAGAAGAGTATGGGGAGGAGGGGGCTTAGAGAGAGAGAAGAGTATGGGGGACGGGGCTTAGAGAGAGAGAAGAGTAGGGGGGGGACGGGGCTTAGAGAGAGAGAAGAGTATGGGGCTTATTTTGCAACCTGATATAATTCTAAGATGTCTAATTTACTATTAGGGAGAGTCCACTCTGTTTTTATTTTTATTTAACTAGGCAAGTCAGTTAAGAACAAATTCTTATTTTCAATGACAGACTTGGAATAGTGGGTTAACTGCCTTGTTCAGGGGCAGAACGATAGATTTGTACCATGTCAGCTCGGGGATTTGAACTTGCAACCTTCCAGTTACTAGTCCAACGCTCTAACCACTAGGCTACCCTGCCGCACTGTTTCAGTGGAACCTGTTTGAAGTCTATGGGACACTTGTTCACTGTTATCATACTATATTGTTTCATACCAAAGCCTTGCTTCGTTAAGCAGGAAGAGGGGCATCACCATAGTCATTATATCTCCATTAGCTATTTGAGACCAGCAGGACAGGCGTTGTGTGGATTTGGGGCATTGTTATTAGGGTGGTGGTGTGTTAGGTGTTTGGTCCAGACCCACTGAGGTTCCTGTTTCCAGCTGATTAAAGTGGTGATAGTGTGATGTTGTTTGGTCCAGACCCACTGAGGATCCTGTTTCCAGCTGATTAAAGTGGTGATAGTGTGATGTTGTTTGGTCCAGACCCACGGAGGATTCTGTTTCCAGCTGATTAAAGTGGTGAAATTGTGATATTGTTTGGTCCAGACCCACAGAGGATCCTGTTTCCACATTGATTAGTTCACAGATTTACAGGAGAATCAGTCCACATTGATTAGTCTGCAGATTTACAGGAGAATCAGTCCACATTGATTAGTCTGCAGTTTTACAGGAGAATCAGTCCACATTGATTAGTTCACAGTTTTACAGGAGAATCAGTCCACATTGATTAGTCTGCAGTTTTACAGGAGAATCAGTCCACATTGATTAGTATTAAAATCAACAGAAGAGAAAAACATATATTTATTGACACACCTGTTGGCTCTGCTTAAAGTCGTGTACTATATAGGGAATAGGTTGAAAAAAAAGATGATAAAAAAAAAAAAAAGATTAGTTTGCCATTTGGGACAACAGCCCTAGCAGACAGCTCTGCCCTGCCAGCCTGTCCAGGACATCCCAGCAAACCACCCTCACCTCAAGTCCCCATAAAACTGTACGTGA
>NC_056457.1:34345234-34352734 GCF_018296145.1 Oncorhynchus tshawytscha | reverse complement strand
GCAGGGCCAGACAAATTACAAGGACGTGTACTCAGAGAATGCACTAACCATGCTGGCAAGTGTCTGCACCAGAGGAGGCTCCTCAGAGGAGGAAGGGGAGGACTCTCCTCCTCAGTGAATTTCATATAATTTTTTTTACAACATGCATCCTTTTTAGACAAAACTATACTAAATATATTCACGTGTCACCAAATAACTTATTAAAACACACTGTTGAAGGTCTACACTATCCTCAGCAGCACCATGGTGTAGTCGGAGGACAGCTAGCTTCCGTCCTCCTCTGGGTACATTGACTTTAATACAAAACCTAGGAGGCTCATGGTTCTCAACACCCTCCCATAGACTTACACAGTAATTATGATAATTTCCAGAGGATGTACTCCAACCTATCAGATTACCCTCCTACCACCCTCCTATCACCCTCCTATTACCCTCCTATCACCCTCCTATCACCCTCCATCTCACCGTCCTATCACCCTCCTATCATCCTCCTATTATCCTCGAGCTTATTCTACAATTCACTCTCCAACTACCCTCCATCTCACCCTTCACTAACCCTCCAATGACCCTCCATTTCACCCTCTATCTCACCCTCCAATAACCCTCCATCTCAACCTCCATTCACCCTCCAACTCACCCTCCAATAACCCTCCCTCTCACCCTCCAATAACCCTCCATCTCACCCTCCAATAACCCTCCAATAACCCTCCATCTCAACCTCCATTCACCCTCCAACTCACCCTCCAATAACCCTCCCTTTCACCCTCCAATAACCCTCCATCTCACCCTCCAATAACCCTCCAATAGCCCTCCCTCTAAACCTCCAATCACCCTCCATCTCACCCTCCAACTCTGCACCTGTGTCTGTGGTCTAATTGGACACTATAGTCATATTGCGTCTGCATGTCTATCGAGACGGGCCTCCTCAGACCTCCATGTGTGGGGTTAATTGGTCCGTCTCTCTCCCATTAGGTCTCGGACCCGGGTTAACCCCCCTTCTCATCGTCCCCCCTCTGGCAGGCCAACACACACACACACGTGCACACACGTGTGCGCGCACACACACACACACACACACACACACACACACACACACACACACACACACACACACACACACACACACTCTGTTAGGCCCACAGGCATCTCATCCAGTTTAAGTCGTCCGATCAATAAAACAGCCTCGCGTCCCAAGAAAGGTGAATTTCTCTGAAGGGGATGATTGATTGACAATGGAAGCTACTGGAAAAGATAGGAGAAAATCATGTGTCCCAACTGGCACCCTATTCCCTGTGTATTTCGTATGCTCGTGCTCTGGTAAAGTAGTGCACTACAGTGCATTAGGAAAGTATTCAGACCCCTTGACTTGTTCCACAGTTTGTTAACTTACAGCCTTGTTTCCCCCTCCCATAAATCTGCACACAGTACCCCATAATGACATCACAATACCCCATAATGACATCACAATACCCCATAATGACATCACAATACCCCATAATGACATCACAATACCCCATAATGATATCACAATACCCCATAATGACATCACAATACCCCATAATGACATCACAATACCCCATAATGACAAAGCAAAATAGGGTGTAAGTATTCAGACCCTTTACTCAGTACTTTGTTGAAGCACCTTTTGCAGTGATCACAGCATTGAGTCTTCCTGGGTGTGACACTACAAGCTTGGTAGACCTCTATTTGGGGAGTTTCTCCCATTCTTCTCTGCAGATCCTCTCAAACTCTGTCAGGTTGGATGGGGAGCGTCGCTGCAAAGCTATTATCAGGTCTCTCCAGAGATGTTCGATCAGTTTGAAGTCCAGACTCTGGCTGGAAAACTCAAGTACATTCAGAGAATCATGGTCTGAGAGTCTTCAGGTGCCTTTTGGCAAACTCCAAGTGGGCTGTCATGTGCCTTTCACTGAGGAGTGGCTTCTGTCTGGCCACTCTACCATAAAGTCCTGATTGGTGACGTTCTGCAGAGCTGGGTGTCCTTCTGGAAGGTTCTCTCATCTCCACAGAAGAACTCTAGAGCTCTTTCAGAGTGACCATCGGGTTCTTGGTCACCTCCCCGACAAAGGCTCTTCTCCCATAATTGCTCAGTTTGGCTGGGCGACCAGCTTTAGGAAGAGTCTTGGTGGTTCCAAACCTCTTCAAATTAAGAATGATGGAGGCCATTGTGTTCTTATGGACCTTCAGAAATGCTGCAGAAATGTTTTGGTACCCTTCAACAAATCTGTGCCTCGACACAATCCTGTCTTGGAGCTCTACGGACAATTCCTTTGACCTCATGGCTTGGTTTTTGCACTGACATGCACTATCAACTGTGAGACCTTATATAGACAGGTGTGTGCCTTTCCAAATCATGTCCAATCAGTTACCACATGTGGACTCCAATCAAGTTGTAGAAACATCTCCACAATTTACAGTCTCACAGAAAAGGGTCTGAATACTTATTTAATTAAGATATTTCTGTTAATTTTATTTAACACACGTTTTTGCTTTGTCATTATGGGGTATTGTGATGTCATTATGGGGTATTGTGATGTCATTATGGGGTTTTGTGATGTCAGTATGGGGTATTGTGATGTCATTATGGGGTATTGTGATGTCATTATGGGGTATTGTGATGTCATTATGGGGTATTGTAATGGGGGGTATTGTGATGTCAGTATGGGGTATTGTGATGTCACAGATCTGTCACCCATTAGCGGCTGTGTTTCATCCAGGCTATCTCTCTCTCCCTCTCTCTCTCTCTCTCTCTCTCTCTCTCTCTCTCTCTCTCTCTCTCTCTCTCTCTCTCTCTCTCTCTCTCTCTCTCTCTCTCTCTCTCTCTCTCTATTCCTCTCTCTCTCTCTCTCTCTCTCTCTCTCTCCTCTCTCTCTCTCTCTCTCTCTCTCTCTATTCCTCTCTCTCTCTCTCTCTCTCTCTCTATTCCTCTCTCTCTCTCTCTCTCTCTCTCTCTCTCTCTTCTATCTCTCTCTCTCTCTCTCTCTCTCTCTATTCCTCTCTCTCTCTCTCTCTCTCTCTCTCTCTCTCTCTCTCTCTCTCTCTCTCTCTCTCTCTCTCTCTCTCTCTCTCTCTCTCTCTCTCTCTCTCTCTCTCTCTCTCTCTCTCTCTCCCTCTCTCTCTCTCTCTCTCTCTCTCTCTCTCTCTCTCTCTCTCCCTCTCTCTCTCCTGTCTCTCTCTCTCTCTCTCTCTCTCTCTCTCGCTCTCTATTCCTCTCTCTTTCTCTCTCTCTCTCTCTCTCTACCTACTCTTGGTCCAGGGGGAGAAGGAAACCTGTTCTGATCATTACTACTAACATGCCTGATTTAACTTATCAAGGGCTTGACGATTGGTTGATTTATTAATGGAGCTGACGTGGAAGTGTTTGGGACTTGACGATTGGTTGATTTATTAATGGAGCTGACGTGGAAGAGTTTGGGATGGAACAAAAAGCACAACATGTAGGTTAAAATAAACGGGACTTGACGGGGGCAACCTGCTATTCAAAATGATGTGTGTGTGTGTGTGTGTGTGTGTGTGTGTGTGTGTGTGTGTGTGTGTGTGTGTGTGTGTGTGTGTGTGTGTGTGTGTGTGGGGTGTGGTGTGGGTTTTCAGGAAGCTTGGAACACATACACACCAACCCAACATTTTGCATTAAACAACCACTTATTGACATTTCTCTCCTGGATGAAGTCACAGCGTCATGATTTTCTATTTGTTATTTATTATGGATCCCCATTAGTTCCTGCCAAGGCAGCAGCTACTCTTCCTGGGGTTTAATATGGATCCCCATTAGTTCCTGTCAAGGCAGCAGCTACTCTTCCTGGGGTTTATTATGGATTCCCATTAGTTCCTGCCAAGGCAGCAGCTACTCTTCCTGGGGTTTATTATGGATCCCCATTAGTTCCTGCCAAGGCAGCAGCTACTCTTCCTGGGGTTTATTATGGATCCCCATTTAGTTCCTGCCAAGGCAGCAGCTACTCTTCCTGGCGTTTATTATGGATCCCCATTTAGTTCCTGCCAAGGCAGCAGCTACTCTTCCTGGGGTTTATTATGGATCCCCATTAGTTCCTGACAAGGCAGCAGCTACTCTTCCTGGGGTTTATTATGGAAACCCATTAGTTCCTGCCAAGGCAGCAGCTACTCTTCCTGGGGTTTAATATGGATTCCCATTAATTCCTGCCAAGGCAGCAGCTACTCTTCCTGGGGTTTATTGTGGATACCCATTAGTTCCTCTCAAGGCAGCAGCTACTCTTCCTGGGGTTTATTATGGATCCCCATTAGTTCCTGTCAAGGCAGCAGCTACTCTTCCTGGGTTTTATTATGGATCCCCATTAGTTCCTGTCAAGGCAGCAGCTACTCTTCCTGGGGTTTAATATGGATCCCCATTAGTTCCTGACAAGGCAGCAGCTACTCTTCCTGGGGTTTATTATGGAAACCCATTAGTTCCTGCCAAGGCAGCAGCTACTCTTCCTGGGGTTTAATATGGATTCCCATTAATTCCTGCCAAGGCAGCAGCTACTCTTCCTGGGGTTTATTGTGGATACCCATTAGTTCCTCTCAAGGCAGCAGCTACTCTTCCTGGGGTTTATTATGGATCCCCATTATTTCCTGTCAAGGCAGCAGCTACTCTTCCTGGGTTTTATTATGGATCCCCATTAGTTCCTGTCAAGGCAGCAGCTACTCTTCCTGGGGTTTAATATGGATCCCCATTAGTTCCTGTCAAGGCAGCAGCTACTCTTCCTGGGGTTTATTATGGATCCCCATTTAGTTCCTGCCAAGGCAGCAGCTACTCTTCCTGGGTTTATTATGGATCCCCATTTAGTTCCTGTCAAGGCAGCAGCTACTCTTCCTGGGGTTTATTATGGATCCCCATTTAGTTCCTGCCAAGGCAGCAGCTACTCTTCCTGGGGTTTATTATGGATCCCCATTTAGTTCCTGCCAAGGCAGCAGCTACTCTTCCTGGGGTTTAATATGGATCCCCATTAGTTCCTGTCAAGGCAGCAGCTACTCTTCCTGGGGTTTATTATGGAATCCCATTAGTTCCTGCCAATGCAGCATCTACTCTTCCTGGGGTTTATTATGGATCCCCATTAGTTCCTGTCAAGGCAGCAGCTACTCTTCCTGGGGTTTATTATGGATCCCCATTAGTTCCTGCCAAGGCAGCAGCTACTCTTCCTGGGGTTTATTATGGATCCCCATTAGTTCCTTCTTCCTGGGGTTTATTATGGATCCCCATTAGTTCCTGCCAAGGCAGCAGCTACTCTTCCTGGGGTTTATTATGGATCCCCATTAGTTCCTGCCAAGGCAGCAGCTACTCTTCCTGGGGTCCAGCAAAATGAAGGCAGTTTATACAGTTTATACAAGCTTTTTCTCGATATCAACCCAGAGCATATCGGACTGTTTTTTCTCTACCACACCTTCCCGCAAGCTCTGAACTTTTACACCATATCATTGCAGCTAGCTAGCTGCTATCTGAGTGGCTACTCCTGGCTAACGTCTCTGTCCTGAAGCAAGCACCAGTTAGCCTGGAGCTAGCCTCGAGCTATGCCCATCTCCCGGCTAGCTGAAGAAGGCCATTAGCCAATTCTTGGGCTACAATACCTATTTTGCCTATTTTGCCAATTGACCCTTTTTCTGCCGACACGGAGCCCCACTGATCCATCACGGCTGGTCTGCCAATGGAACCGTCCGAACAAAAAGCTCCCACAATATTTTTATCATAAGTTTCTCTCAGTCAATCATCAGTAATTTGTCTAAGTGCCATACTTGTTGAAAGTCCTTCCATATAACCGTCCTGAAAGTCTGTTGGCCATTTGTTTTCTGTGAAATACCATTGGTCGAACAACATTTTTTCCAGACGTTTACTAAAGGTTGGTAACAGGCTGATTGGTCTGCTATTTGAGCCAGTAAAGGGGGCTTTACTATTCTTGGGTAGCGGAATGACTTTAGCTTCCCTCCAGGCCTGAGGACACACACTTTCCAGTAGGCTTAGATTGAAGATGTGGCAAATAGGAGTGGTAATATCGTCCGTATGTTGTCAGATCCTTGTCATTGTTGACAGACAACAATACTTTTTTCACTACTTCCACACTCAATTCACAAAAATTCAAAAGTACAACGCTTGTCTTTCATAATTGCGTCAATTATACTTGGATGTGGAGTGTCAGGGTTTGTTGCTAGCATGAAATGACTACGTTCGCTAATCTGCCAAAGAACAAAATAATGAAACTAATTGGCAAGATCAGTGGGTTTTGTGATGAATGAGCCAAATGATTCAGGAGTTTTTCCCTTTTCATTTTACTATCATTCTTTATTTAATTTATTTTTGTTTCATAGTTTCTTCTTATTCTATTCAGTTTAGTCACATGATTTCTCAATTTTCAGTACGCTTACATTTGCCAATCGGTTGTGCAGCCAGACTTATTTCCCCATTCCTTTTGCCTCATCCCTCTCAACCATAACATTTATAAATTCCTCATCAGTCCATGGCGATTTAAACATTTTTTTAGGTACTTTTCTTAATGGGCGCATGCTTATGAGTAACTGGAAAAAGCTATTTCATAAATGTGTTAAGTGTAGCGTTGCTCCTCATTACACACCAGAAATATTCTTTACATCAACAACATAGGAATCATTACAAAATGTATTCTATTACCTCTTATAAACTATATTAGGCCCAGCCTTTGGAACGTTGGTTTTCCTAGACATGGCTACTATATTGTGATCACTACATCCTGTGGTTTTCCTAGATATGGCTACTATATTGTGATCACTACATCCTGTGGTTTTCCTAGATATGGCTACTATATTGTGATCACTACATCCTGTGGTTTTCCTAGATATGGCTACTATATTGTGATCACTACATCCTGTGGTTTTCCTAGATATGGCTACTATATTGTGATCACTACATCCTGTGGTTTTCCTAGATATGGCTACTATATTGTGATCACTACATCCTGTGGTTTTCCTAGATATGGCTACTATATTGTGATCACTACATCCTGTGGTTTTCCTAGATATGGCTACTATATTGTGATCACTACATCCTGTGGTTTTCCTAGATATGGCTACTATATTGTGATCACTACATCCTGTGGTTTTCCTAGATATGGCTACTATATTGTGATCACTACATCTGATGGATTTGGATACAGCTTTAAAACCTTTTCTGGATCGGAATCGTTGTCTCAATTTCCGCCTAAAATGATATACCCAAATCTAACTGTCTGTAGCTCAGTACCTGATGCAGGGATATGCATATGCTTGATACTATTTGAAAGGAAACACTTTGAAGTTTGTGGAGATGTGAAATTAATGTCAGAGAATATAATAATATCTGGTAAAGGATCAAATTCAAACAAATAAATATGTGATTTCTATTTTGCTCTGAAATGCAAAAGAAAGGCCCTTGAGACAGGAAGCTGGGGATACTTTCAACTTTGTCCACAACAGGGCAACAGTGTGTGTGCAAAGTGAGAGAGTTACTTGATATCTCCCAGG
>NC_056457.1:34302734-34340234 GCF_018296145.1 Oncorhynchus tshawytscha | reverse complement strand
AAATTAATAAGGTCTCTAACACAATAGGACGACAGGCTAAGATCTGTTTGGACGGTGTCTCTCCCTACAGGCTTTACGTTCTCACACAGTGTCACACACACACACACACACACACACACACACACACACACACACACACACACACACACACACACACACACACACACACACACACACACACACACACACACACACACACACACACACACACACACTCACACATACACACACTCACACACACAAACACACACTCACACACTCACAGGAGGGGAACAGTGGCTGTGTCATAAATGTCACTCTACTCCCTAACATGGTGCTCTACTTTTGACCAGGGCCCTATGGGAGTAGTGCACTACACAGGGAATAGGTTGCCATTTGGTTGCCATCTGGCTACCGTGGTGACAAGTGCTGTTCAGGAAGTTCGGGACACACACACACCTCTGCTACTCCCACACCTGTGCTGTTCAGGAAGTTCGGAACACACACACACCTCTGCTACTCCCACACCTCTGGCAAAAAAAAAAGTAATTCCTGAACCTTAAATTACATTTTCATCTCCTGAAAAATGTCTGCTGTCAATCCCCGGGGCTGTGTTCGTGTGACTCGCAGAGGGAAGCTCGGTGTTTCGTTATCACATCAAATCAAATCAAATTTTATTTGTCACATACACATGGTTAGCAGATGTTAATGCGAGTGTAGCGAAATGCTTGTGCTTCTAGTTCCGACAATGCAGTAATAACCAACAAGTAATCTAACTAACAATTCCAAAACTACTGTCTTATACACAGTGTAAGGGGATAAAGAATATGTACATAAAGATATATGAATGAGTGATGGTACAGAGCGGCATAGGCAAGATACAGTAGATGGTATCGAGTACAGTATATACATATGAGATGAATAATGTAGGCTATGTAAACAAAGTGGCACAGTTTAAAGTGGCTAGTGATACATCAACAGGGATCCCCGGGGGCTGTGTTCATCTGACTCGCAGAGGGAAGCTCGGTGTTTTGTTATCACAACAGGGATCCCGTCCTGAAAAAGTTTGTGAACTGATTTAATTCTTCTACCACCTTTTCTCTTTCCAGTTACCAATCCATCTTTATTCTCAGAGTAATTATCGTAGTGAGAAGGTAAGTGGAGGATCTAGGGAAGGTTCCTCGTAACAATGGCAAGGGGAGAATCTATACTATGAAACACTATAATAAAATATGGTTAAAACACACTTCCTTAAACCATTAACTCAACTAGTGAAGGAGAGGGAAGAACTAGAATGAAAGGAAAGGTTATGTATGTCACGACTCACACACTCACACACTCACACACAACCACTCATATATCCATGGTATTCAGGAGTTGCAGACAGGGGGACAGTGTAGAAGTGATTGCCGTGTGAAAAGCGCTGATCCTGTCTCACATTACGGTCACAGACAATTAGAGAGAGAGAGAGAGAGAGAGAGAGAGAGAGAGAGAGAGAGATAGACAGAGAGAGAGATCAGAGAGTGAGAGAGAGAGAGAGACAGAGAGACAGAGAGATGAGTATATTACAGAGAGAGACATCTAGAGAGAGAGAGAGAGAGAGAGAGAGAGAGAGAGAGAGATCTAGAGAGAGAGATAGAGAGAGAGAGAGTAGAGACATCTATATAGTTCTATAGTATATTACAGAGAGACATCTATATAGTTCTAAGTATATTACAGTAGAGACATCTATATAGTTCTATAGTATATTACAGTAGAGACATCTATATAGTTCTATAGTATATTACAGTAGAGACATCTATATAGTTCTATAGTATATTACAGTAGAGACATCTATATAGTTCTATAGTATATTACAGTAGAGACATCTATATAGTTCTATAGTATATTACAGTAGAGACATCTATATAGTTCTATAGTATATTACAGTAGAGACATCTATATAGTTCTATAGTATATTACAGTAGAGACATCTATATAGTTCTATAGTATATTACAGTAGAGACATCTATATAGTTCTATAGTATATTACAGTAGAGACATCTATATAGTTCTATAGTATAGTTAGTTTTTATTGTCCCCTTGGGTAAATTATGTTGCAGTATCATGTAGATGTTTAAAAGGGTGTTTAAATACAGTAGAAAACAAATTGACATAACAGTTACACAGCAATAAAAATGCACTAACCGGCTGGCCTTACTGGGTCGATAGGAACATTAGCCCGAGCTATTTAGGAGGGATATCACACCTGGCACAAACCATTGTCTAGTTCTGTTTTTCCTGCTGAGGGGTGCCCTATACCTGCGCCCAGAGGGGAGTAGTTCACAGTCCAGGTACAGGGGGTGGCTTGGGTCAAAAATTATTTTGTGAGCCTTACGGAGGGTCCTGACCTTAAAGATCTCATCCAGGCCTGTCTGTTTGACTCCTAGTACCTTGGGGAGGGTCCTGACCTTAAAGATCTCATCCAGACCTGTCTGTTTGATAATGACCTTCTCATCATTTTTGGACTCAGTAGAGTAGAGATCTCATCTCTGTAGTTCAATAGTATAGTGCTGTAGAGACATCTATATAGTTCTATAGTATATTACAGTAGAGACATCTATATAGTTCTATAGTATATTACAGTAGAGACATCTATATAGTTCTATAGTATATTACAGTAGAGACATCTATATAGTTCAATAGTATATTACAGTAGAGACATCTATATAGTTCTATAGTATATTACAGTAGACATCTATATAGTTCTATAGTATATTACAGTAGACATGTATATAGTTCTATAGTATATTACAGTAGACATCTATATAGTTCTATAGTATATTACAGTAGACATGTATATAGTTCTGTAGTATATTACAGTAGACATGTATATAGTTCTATAGTATATTACAGTAGACATGTATATAGTTCTATAGTATAGTATATTACAGTAGAGACATCTATATAGTTCTATAGTATATTACAGTAGACATCTATATAGTTCTATAGTATATTACAGTAGACATGTATATAGTTCTATAGTATATTACAGTAGACATGTATATAGTTCTATAGTATATTACAGTAGACATGTATATAGTTCTATAGTATATTACAGTAGACATCTATATAGTTCTATAGTATATTACAGTAGACATGTATATAGTTCTATAGTATATTACAGTAGAGACATCTATATAGTTCTATAGTATATTACAGTAGAGACATCTATATAGTTCTATAGTATATTACAGTAGACATGTATATAGTTCAATAGTATAGTATATTACAGTAGAGACATCTCTATAGTTCAATAGTACAGTGCTGTAGATTAGACGGTCCCCTGTGTATGTAATGGTCCCTGCCTGTCACACAGAGGTATTAGGCCTCAAGCCCCTGTGTGCGTTCCAAGTGGCACCCCATTCCTTTTACTGCGCACTGCTTTTGACCAGAGCATAGGGCCCTGGTTAGAAGTAGTGCACTATATAGGGAATAGGGTGCCATAGGGATCTGGTCTAAAGTAGTGCACTATATAGGGAATAGGGCTCTGGTCTAAAGTAGTGCACTATATAGGGAATAGGGCTCTGGTCTAAAGTAGTGCACTATATAGGGAATAGGGCTCTGGTCTAAAGTAGTGCACTATATAGGGAATAGGGCTCTGGTCTAAAGTAGTGCACTATATAGGGAATAGGGTGCCATAGGGCTCTGGTCTAAAGTAGTACACTATATAGGTAATAGGGTGTCATAGGGCTCTGGTCTAAAGTAGTACACTATATAGGTAATAGGGTGTCATAGGGCTCTGGTCTAAAGTAGTGTACTATATTAGGAATAGGGTGCCATAGGGCTCTGGTCTAAAGTAGTGCACTATGTAGGGGATAGGGTGCCATATGGGACACAGCCTCTCTCGCTCTCCGACACAACTAGCAGCTGGGCCAGGAGGGAATAATTTGATTTGGTACTTTATGCCGGAAAAGGGCTTTTCTTCCAGAGCCATACCATTTACACTTGGCCTCTCCCTGGGCCCTCTCTCTCTCCCTGACCCCACCACCATCTCTCTCTCTCCCTGAATGACTTTACATGACATTAACACATTTCAGAGAGCATTACGGGCTGAAAAGAGATTTGTCTAGACAAAGACATGGTTTATTTGTAGTTAAAGCTTCATTTCCTGCCTCATTCCCTCTCTTCTAAACCCCCTCCTCTCCTCCCCCACTCCTCTGCCTCTCCTCCTGTTCAGGCACAATGTTTGTCTGCCTGAAAGGTAAAAGGATTTCAATCAGTTTACCTCACAGTTGGGGGCATCGCTAACCTGATTAATGAAGGCAATTAGTCTTTGTCATGTCTTCCACTCGTTCCTCTCGCTAAATCACCCACCACATGGGCATCATGCCAGGACACACACACACACTGACACACAAACACTCTAACACACAGATGCACAGATGTGCAGACACAGACACAGACACACACACACTGACACACAAGCACTCCAACACACAGATGCAGAGATGTGCAGACACAGACACAGACACAGACACACACACACACAGACACACACAGACACAGACACAGACACAGACACACACACACACACACACACACACACACACACACACACACACACACACACACACACACACACACACACACACACAAACATACACACCGAATGGGTGCCTGACGATAAGAGCAAATTACATCACCATCCTCTCTTCTCTTCCACAGTCTCCTCCTCCTCTCCTCTCCTCCTCCTTTCCACGTATCCTACTCTCATCCTCTCCTCTCCTTCTCTCCTCCTCTCCTCTCCTCCTCTCCTCCTTTCCACTTATCCTCCTCTCCTCCTCTCCTCTCCTCCTCTCCTCCTTTCCACTTATCCTTCTCTCCTCCTCTCCTCCTCTCCTCTCCTCCTCTCTCCTCCTTTCCACTTATCCTTCTCTCCTCCTCTCCTCCTCTCCTCCTTTCCACTTCCCTTCTCTCCTCCTTTCCACTTATCTCCTCTCCTCTCCTCTCCTCTCCTCTCCTCTCCTCTCCTCTCCTCTCCTCTCCTCTCCCTCTCCTCTCCTCTCCTCTCTCTCCTCTCCTCCTCCTTTCCACTTATCCTTCTCTCCTCCTCTCCTCCTCTCCTCTCCTCCTCTCCTCCTTTCCACTTATCCTTCTCTCCTCCTTTCCACTTATCTCCTCTCCTCCTCTCCTCTCCTCCTCCTTTCCACTTATCCTTCTCTCCTCCTCTCCTCTCCTCCTCTCCTCCTCTCCTCTCCTCTCCTCCTCTCCTCCTTTCCACTTATCCTTCTCTCCTCCTCTCCTCTCCTCCTCTCCTAGTCTCCTCTCCTCCTCTCCTCCTCTCCTCTCCTCCTCCTCTCCTCCTTTCCACTTTTCCTTATCTCCTCTCCTCCTCTCCTCCTTTCCACTTATCCTTCTCTCCTCTCCTCCTCTCCTCTTCTCCTCCTTTCCACTTATCCTTATCTCCTCCTCTCCTCGCCTCTCCTCCTCTACCTCCTTTCCACTTATCCTCCTCTCCTCCTCCTCTCCTCCTTTCCACTTATCCTTCTCTCCTCCTCTCCTCTCCTCCTCTCCTCCTTTCCAGTCTCCTCTCCTCCTCTCCTCTCCTCCTCTCTCTCTCTCTCCTCCTCCTCCTCCTTTCCACTTTTCCTTATCTCCTCTCCTCCTCTCCTCCTTTCCACTTATCCTTCTCTCCCTCTCCTCCTCTCCTCTTTCTCCTCCTTTCCACTTATCCTTATCTCCTCCTCTCCTCTCCTCTCCTCCTCTACCTCCTTTCCACTTATCCTCCTCTCCTCCTCCTCTCCTCCTTTCCACTTATCCTTATCTCCTCTCCTCCTCTCCTCCTCCTCTCCTCCTTTCCACTTATCCTTCTCTCCTCTCCTCCTCTCCTCTTCTCCTTTCCACTTATCCTCCTCTCTCCTCCTCTCCTCCTCTCCTCCTCCTCCTCTCCTCCTTTCCACTGTATCCTCCTCTCCTCCTCCTCTCTGATTCTCCTTTCCACTTATCCTTCTCTCATCCTCTCTCTCTCTCCTCCTCCTCTCAGAGCTCCAGTCCCTCAGAGGCCTCCTTTCCACTGATTCATCCTTCTCAAATCCTCTCCTCTTCTCCTCCTTTCCACTTATCCTTATCTCCTCTCCTCCTCTGCAGTAGACTCTCCTCCTCTCCTCCTTTCCACTGATTCAGTAGACCCTCCTCTCCTCCTCTTCTCTCCTCCTTTCCACTTATCCTTATCTCAGTAGACTCTCCTCCTCTCCTCTGACCTCCTCTCCTCCTTTCCACTTATCCAGTCCTCTCAAATCCTCTCCTCCTTTCCACTTATCCTTCTCTCCTCTCCTCCTCAGTCTGACTTCTCCTTTCCACTTATCCTTCTCTCCTCCTCTCCTCCTCTCCTCCTTTCCAAATCTTATCCTCCAAATCTCCTCCTCCTGATTCTCCTCCTTTCCAAATCTGATTCATCCTTCTCTCTGATTCTCTCCTCTTCTCCTCCTTATCTCAAATCTGTCCTCCTGATTCAGTAGACTCTCCAAATCCTCTGACTCTCCTCCTTTCCACTTATCCTCCTCTCAAATCTCCTCCTCTCCTCCATTCTACCTATCCTTCTCTCCCCTGATTCAGACCTCTTCATGAGCTCCACATGTCCCTCAGAAGAGAGGCTTCTCAAAATTCAAGACTGACTTCTCAAATCTGAACAAATGTAATAAAACCAGGAAAGACTTCTCAAATCTGATTCAGTAGACTGACTTCTCAAATCTGATTCAGTAGACTGACTTCTCAAATCTGATTCAGTAGACTGACTTCTCAAATCTGATTCAGTAGACTGACTTCTCAAATCTGATTCAGTAGACTGACTTCTCAAATCTGATTCAGTAGACTGACATCTCAAATCTGATTCTTAAACCTGATTCAGTAGACTGACTTCTCAAATCTGATTCAGTAGACTGACATCTCAAATCTGATTCTTAAACCTGATTCAGTAGACTGACTTCTGATATCTGATTCAGTAGCCTCCTTTCTTTTCTATTTCTCATGTGCGCCGTTGTTTCTGTCATGTTTTTAGATATATGAGATTTGAAGCTATGCTAAATTGCTGTTAACAGCAGGGGTGGCAGGTAGCCTAGTGGTTCGAGTGTCAGACCAGTAACTAAAAGGTTCCTAGGTCGAATCCCCGAGCTGACAAGGTAAATCTGTCATTCTGCCCCATGAACAAGGCAGTTAACCTGCTGTTCCTAGGCTGCCATTGTAAATAAGAATTAGTTCTTAACTGACTCACCTAGTTAAACAACGGTTAAATAAATTAAAACAAGAAGAGTGGTGGACACTAAAGAGAGCTGTCCAGAGTCTTGTTACTCTTCTGGTCAAAAATTAACATTTCATTTAGAGATACACAGCAGACGAGTCACTTGTACATGTATTATGAAGTGTGTGTGTTTTAGATCTTAACTACTATATAACTTTGTTACTGAAGGGTAAACCACCAGGCTAGCTGGGTAACCTTAACTACTATATAACGTTTTTACTGAAGGGTTACTGAACCTTAACTACTATATAACGGTTACTGAAGGGTAAACCACCAGGCTAGCTGGGTAACCTTAACTACTATATAACTTTGCTGAAGGGTAAACCACCAGGCTTAACTAACTACTATATAACGTTGTTATTGAAGGGAAGGGTAAACCACCAGGCTAGCTGGGTAACCTTAACTACTATATAACGTTGTTATTGAAGGGTAAACCACCAGGCTCTGGGTAACCTTATCCTACCTTGAGACGCAGACGTCCCAACTAGAGCTCTGGAAATGCAAATGCGCTACGCTAAACGCTAATAGTATTAGTTAAAACGCAAACGTTCATTAAAATACACATGCTTGGTATTGAATTAAAGCTACACTCGTTGTGAATCCAGTCACCAAGTCAGATTTTTAAAATGCTTTTCGGCGAAAGCATGAGAAGCTATTATCTGATAGCATGTAACACCCCAAAAGACCCGTAGGGGATGTAAACAAAAGAATTAGCATAGTCGGCGCTACACAAACCGCACAATAAAATATAAAACATTCATTACCTTTGACCATCTTCTTTGTTGGCACTCCTTGATGTCCCATAATCAATACTGGGTCTTTTTTCGATTAAATCAGTCCATATATAGCCTAGATATCGATCTATGAAGACTGTGTGATAAACGGAAAAAATAGCGTTTCATAACGTAACGTCATTTTTTAAAAGTTAAAAAGTCGACGATAAACTTTCACAAAACACTTCGAAATACTTTTCTAATGCAACTTTAGGTATTAGTACACGTTAATAAGCGATAAAAATCATCAGGAGGCGATGTAAATTCGATAGCTGGTCGTCTGGAAAAAATGTCCGGAAAAACACCGGGCCAATGCATCAAGTTGGTGGTCGGAGGGAATCGGTTCCCTTTGGTTGGTTCTACCAAGAATCAAATCCGAATCAAATGAGAAGACTCTATACATCCTGTGGAAGCTGTAGGTACTGCAACCTCGGCCTCATTTAATACGGTTCACCTTTAACAATGGGTTGAAGTGGCGCATGGATATTTTTTTCCATTTCCAGTGATCAGATTTTCCTGCGCTTTTCGATGAAACAGACGTTCTGTTATAGTCACAGCCGTGATTTAACCAGTTTTAGAAACGTTAGAGTGTTTTCTATACACACATACTAATCATATGCATATACTATATTCCTGGCATGAGTAGCAGGACGCCAAAATGTTGCGCGATTTTTAACAGAATGTTCGAAAAAGTAGGGGGTAGGCTTAAGAGGTTTTAACTACTATATAACGTTGTTATTGAAGGGTAAACCACCAAGCTAGCTGGGTAACCTTAACTACTATATAACTTTATTACTGAAGGGTAAACCACCAGGCTAGCTGGGTAACCTTAACTACTATATAACGTTGTTATTGAAGGGTAAACCACCAGGCTAGCTGGGTAACCATAACTACTATATAACGTTGTTATTGAAGGGTAAACCACCAAGCTAGCTGGGTAACCTTAACTACTATATAACTTTATTACTGAAGGGTAAACCACCAGGCTAGCTGGGTAACCTTAACTACTATATAACGTTGTTACTGAAGGGTAAACCACCAGGCTAGCTGGGTAACCTTAACTACTATATAACTTTGTTACTGAAGGGTAAACCACCAGGCTAGCTGGGTAACCTTAACTACTATATAACGTTGTTATTGAAGGGTAAACCACCAAGCTAGCTGGGTAACCTTAACTACTATATAACTTTATTACTGAAGGGTAAACCACCAGGCTAGCTGGGTAAGCTTAAAAAAAATATTTGACACTTCTCTGTTTTCTTAATGACCACAAGTCAGAGAGCAATATGATGACACACCAAATGATGACCACCAATCAGAGACCACTATGATGACACACCAAATGATGACCACCAATCAGAGACCACTAAGATGACACACCAAATGATGACCACCAATCAGAGACCACTATGATGACACACCAAATGATGACCACCAATCAGAGACCACTATGATGACACACCAAATGATGACCACCAATCAGAGAACACTATGATGACACACCAAATGATGACCACCAATCAGAGACCACTATGATGACACACCAAATGATTACCACCAATCAGAGACCACTATGATGACACACCAAATGTGTTTGATGGATTGCGGGAAAAGAAAAGGAATAGTCTTTTGTAGGCTACAGTCCAAGCTATGTCTTCCAATGGTGCGACTGCTGTCGGCATCCAAAGATTATCCAACCTTAATAAACGCTTGGAGGTAAAGGATGACAGCAGTAGTGTCGTCTAAACGTCGATACGGATATCACTTATTATTAATATCTACATAGCGCATTGATGTGAATCACACTGCTGCTCTCTCATTCAGCTAATGTCGCCTTACGGATTGTGGTTGTTGTGGATGGCTGATCACAAATCTAAACGTGTATTGGAATCCAATAATGGTTGAATTCAAGACGTTTTTAAGCTGCTTATCATTCTTTGTTTTTGAAACCAGTGGACAGCCAGTGGAAAATGCTCTCTCACAACAGCTCTATAGTGCAGATTCAAGACTATGGGAAGAAAGTTGGGGCTTTTATTGCTAAATCTAATTCATGCTGTTAAAAAAAGAAACCCAAAGGCCTAATGGACACATGATCAAACTCACACACTTCTGATAGACTTAAAAGGACAATCTGTAGTTGCTACATCCATTTTTTATAAATTATATCTGTAAATATATATACACTGCTCAAAGAAATAAAGGGAACACTTAAACAACACAATGTAACTCCAAGTCAATCACACTTCTGTGAAATCAAACTGTCCACTTAGGAAGCAACACTGATTGACAATACATTTCACATGCTGTTGTGCAAATGGAATAGACAACAGGTGGAAATTATAGGCAATTAGCAAGACACCCCCAATAAAGGAGTGGTTCTGCAGGTGGTGACCACAGACCACTTCTCAGTTCCTATGCTTCCTGGCTGATGTTTTGGTCACTTTTGAATGCTGGCGGTGCTTTCACTCTAGTGGTAGCATGAGACGGAGTCTACAACCCACACAAGTGGCTCAGGTAGTGCAGCTCATCCAGGATGACACATCAATGCGAGCTGTGGCAAGAAGGTCTGCTGTGTCTGCCAGCGTAGTGTCCAGAGCATGGAGGCACTACCAGGAGACAGGCCAGTACATCAGGAGATGTGGAGGAGACCATAGGATGGCAACAACCCAGCAGCAGGACCGCTACCTCCACCTTTGTGCAAGGAGGAACAGGAGGAGCACTGCCAGAGCCCTGCAAAATGACCTCCAGCAGGCCACAAATGTGCATGTGTCTGCTCAAACGGTCAGAAACAGACTCCATGAGGGTGGTATGAGGGCCGGACGTCCACAGGTGGGGGTTGTGCTTACAGCCCAACACCGTGCAGGACGTTTGGCATTTGCCAGAGAACACCAAGATTGGCAAATTCGCCACTGGCGCCCTGTGCTCTTCACAGATGAAAGCAGGTTCACAATGAGCACATGTGACAGACGTGACAGAGTCTGGAGACGCCGTGGAGAAGGTTCTGCTGCCTGCAACATCCTCCAGCATGACCGGTTTGGCGGTGGGTCAGTCATGGTGTGGGGTGGCATTTCTTTGGGGGGCCGCACAGCCCTCCATGTGCTCGCCAGAGGTAGCCTGACTGCCATTAGGTACCGAGATGAGATCCTGAGACCCCTTGTGAGACCATATGCTGGTGCGGTTGGCCCTGGGTTCCTCCTAATGCAAGACAATGCTAGACCTCATGTGGCTGGACTGTGTCAGCAGTTCCTGCAAGAGGAAGGCATTGATGCTATGGACTGGCCCGCCAGTTCCCCAGACCTGAATCCAATTGAGCACATCTGGGATATCATGTCTCGCTCCATCCACCAACGCCACATTGCACCACAGACTGTCCAGGAGTTGGCGGATGCTTTAGTCCAGGTCTGGGAGGAGATCCCTCAGGAGACCATCCGCCACCTCATCAGGAGCATGCCCAGACTTTCTTCCGGCGCCGACAGAGATGGCCGCCTCGCTTCGCGTTCCTAGGAAACTATGCAGTGTTTTGTTTTTTTACGTGTTATTTCTTACATTAGTACCCCAGGTCATCTTAGGTTTCATTACATACAGTCGAGAAGAACTACTGAATATAAGATCAGCGTCAACTCACCATCAGTACAACCAAGAATATGTTTTTCGCGACGCGGATCCTGTTTTCTGCCTTTCAAATAGGACAACGGAATGGTTCCCATGCAGCGACCCAAAAAAACAAATCCGAAAAAGAGGGAAACGAGGCGGTCTTCTGGTCAGACTCCGGAGACGGGCACATCGTGCACCACTCCCTAGCATTCTTCTCGCCAATGTCCAGTCTCTTGACAACAAGGTTGATGAAATCCGAGCAAGGGTAGCATTCCAGAGGGACATCAGAGACTGTAACGTTCTTTGCTTCAAGGAAACATGGCTCACTGGAGAGACGCTATCGGAGGCGGTGCAGCCAGCGGGTTTCTCCACGCATCGCGCCGACAGAAACAAACATCTTTCTGGTAAGAAGAGGGGCGGGGGCGTATGCCTTATGGCTAACGAGACATGGTGTGATGAAAGAAACATACAGGAACTCAAATCCTTCTGTTCACCTGAATTAGAATTCCTCACAATCAAATGTAGACCGCATTATCTACCAAGAGAATTCTCTTCGATTATAATCACAGCCGTATATATCCCCCCCAAGCAGACACATCGATGGCTCTGAACGAACTTTATTTGACTCTTTGCAAACTGGAATCCATTTATCCGGAGGCTGCATTCATTGTAGCTGGGGATTTTAACAAGGCTAATCTGAAAACAAGACTCCCTAAATTTTATCAGCATATCGATTACGCAACCAGGGGTGGAAAAACCTTGGATCATTGTTACTCTAACTTCCGCGACGCATATAAGGCCCTGCCCCGCCCTCCTTTCGGAAAAGCTGACCACGACTCCATTTTGTTGATCCCTGCCTACAGACAGAAACTAAACCAAGAGGCTCCCACGCTGAGGTCTGTCCAACGCTGGTCCGACCAAGCTGACTCCACACTCCAAGACTGCTTCCATCACGTGGACTGGGTATGTTTCGTATGTTTTGTATTGCGTCAGATAACAATATTGACGAATACGCTGATTCGGTGTGCGAGTTCATTAGAACGTGCGTTGAAGATGTCGTTCCCATAGCAACGATTAAAACATTCCCTAACCAGAAACCGTGGATTGATGGCAGCATTCGCATGAAACTGAAAGCGTGAACCACTGCTTTTAATCAGGGCAAGGTGACTGGTAACATGACCGAATACAAACAGTGCAGCTATTCCCTCAGCAAGGCTATCAAACAAGCTAAGCGTCAGTACAGAGGCAAAGTGGAATCTCAATTCAACGGCTCAGACACAAGAGGCATGTGGCAGGGTCTACAGTCAATCACGGACTACAAGAAGAAATCCAGCCCAGTCACGGACCAGGATGTCTTGCTCCCAGGCAGACTAAATAACTTTTTTGCCCGCTTTGAGGACAATACAGTGCCACTGACACGGCCTGCAACGAAAACATGCGGACTCTCCTTCACTGCAGCCGAGGTGAGTAAGACATTTAAACGTGTTAACCCTCGCAAGGCTGCAGGCCCAGACGGCATCCCCAGCCGCGCCCTCAGAGCATGCGCAGACCAGCTGGCCGGTGTGTTTACGGACATATTCAATCAATCCCTATACCAGTCTGCTGTTCCCACATGCTTCAAGAGGGCCACCATTGTTCCTGTTCCCAAGAAAGCTAAGGTAACTGAGCTAAACGACTACCGCCCCGTAGCACTCACTTCCGTCATCATGAAGTGCTTTGAGAGACTAGTCAAGGACCATATCACCTCCACCCTACCTGACACCCTAGACCCAATCCAATTTGCTTACCGCCCAAATAGGTCCACAGACGATGCAATCTCAACCACACTGCACACTGCCCTAACCCATCTGGACAAGAGGAATACCTATGTGAGAATGCTGTTCATCGACCACAGCTCGGCATTCAACACCATAGTACCCCCAAGCTCGTCATCAAGCTCGAGACCCTGGGTCTCGACCCCGCCCTGTGCAACTGGGTACTGGACTTCCTGACGGGCCGCCCCCAGGTGGTGAGGGTAGGCAACAACATCTCCACCCCGCTGATCCTCAACACTGGGGCCCCACAAGGGTGCGTTCTGAGCCCTCTCCTGTACTCCCTGTTCACCCACGACTGCGTGGCCACCCACGCCTCCAACTCAATCATCAAGTTTGCGGACGACACAACAGTGGTAGGCTTGATTACCAACAACGACGAGACGGCCTACAGGGAGGAGGTGAGGGCCCTCGGAGTGTGGTGTCAGGAAAATAACCTCACACTCAACGTCAACAAAACTAAGGAGATGATTGTGGACTTCAGGAAACAGGAGAGGGAACACCCCCCTATCCACATCGATGGAACAGTAGTGGAGAGGGTAGCAAGTTTTAAGTTCCTCCGCAGACACATCACAGACAAACTGAATTGGTCCACTCACACAGACAGCATCGTGAAGAAGGTGCAGCAGCGCCTCTTCAACCTCAGGAGGCTGAAGAATTTCGGCTTGTCACCAAAAGCACTCACAAACTTCTACAGATGCACAATCGAGAGCATCCTGGCGGGCTGTATCACCGCCTGGTACGGCAACTGCTCCGCCCACAACCGTAAGGCTCTCCAGAGGGTAGTGAGGTCTGCACAACGCATCACCGGGGGCAAACTACCTGTCCTCCAGGACACCTACACCACCCGATGTTACAGGAAGGCCATAAAGATCATCAAGGACATCAACCACCCGAGCCACTGCCTGTTCACCCCGCTATCATCCAGAAGGCGAGGTCAGTACAGGTGCATCAAAGCTGGGACCGAGAGACTAAAAAACAGCTTCTATCTCAAGGCCATCAGACTGTTAAACAGCCACCACTAACATTGAGTGGCTGCTGCCAACACACTGACTCAACTCCAGCCACTTTAATAATGGGAATTGATGGGAAATGATGTAAATATATCACTAGCCACTTTAAACAATGCTACCCTATATAATGTTACATACCCTACATTATTCATCTCATATGCATACGTATATACTGTACTCTATATCATCGACTGCATACTTATGTAATACATGTATCACTAGCCACTTTAACTATGCCACTTTGTTTACATACTCATCTCATATGTATATACTGTACTCGATACCATCTACTGTATCTTGCCTATGCTGCTCTGTACCATCACTCATTCATATATCCTTATGTACATATTCTTTATCCCCTTAGACTGTGTATAAGACAGTAGTTTTGGAATTGTTAGTTAGATTACTTGTTGGTTATTACTGCATTGTCGGAACTAGAAGCACAAGCATTTCGCTACACTCGCATTAACATCTGCTAACCATGTGTATGTGACAAATAAAATTTGATTTGATTTGATTTGAGGCGTTGTAGGGAGGTCATACAGGCACGTGGAGGCCACACACACTACTGAGCCTCATTTTGACTTGTTTTAAGGACATTACATCAAAGTTGGATCAGTGTGGTTTTCCACTTTAATTTTGAGTGTGACTCCAAATCCAGACCTCCATGGGTTGATAAATTTGATTTCCATTGATCATTTTTGTGTGATTTTGTTGTCAGCACATTCAACTATGTAAAGAAAAAAGTATTTAATAAGAATATTTCATTCATTCAGATCTAGGATGTGTTATTTTAGGGTTCCCTTTATTTTTTTGAGCAGTGTATATATTTTACCTTTATTTAACCAGGCAAGTCAGTTAAGAACAAATTCTTACTTTCAATGACAGCCTAGGAACAGTGGGTTAACTGCCTTGTTCAGGGGCAGATCGACAGATTTGTACCTTGTCAGCTCGGGGACATGAGCTTGTTTCAATTGTCACACTCCATGAGAATCCAAACTATAAGCTTGTTTTTGTCCAACGTTTGTAAACATTGTAAAAATGTTAAATGTAAATGTAAAAAAACACTGTATAGCCTCATAACATGGTTAAAACCATAAAATAATAAATAAAATAAAATCATATTGATATCATGGATAGTCAGTCCTTACATCCTTGCATCCACAGCGCTGTCTATTAATCTGAGAGTGGGTACATTTCTCCTGGCCCCTTACATCCCAGCTTTTTACCAAAACAGAGGCGGGCGGCCATTTTATTATTATTTCATCTGCCCTTTAATTAAATAGCTGCATATTAGCAATATATCAAATTGCCAACAACAAAAAGGTAAGCAAGAGGCCTATAGCAAATGCAGCATGTGGTATTTGTTTTTCAAATGTATATAGCTCTTTTCAGTGCTGCATTTCAGCACTCGAATCAATGGGCCCAATCAGTCCTCCATGACAACACAATCATAAACAACAGAGTAGGGCTGGCTAATAAGTCCTTAGTTTTGAGGTTATGCTCAGATAAACCGATTTGGCTAACTACTAACACTTCCATATTTCCAAGAGTGGATTTTTAACGTAAAGTTATAATTTAATCATATTATTATATGTAGTAGAAAACGATGGGTTAGAAGAAACCTACATAACCAACCAATAAAGTAAAATGTAACATAAATATACGATTAGCTATTTAAACTCGAACACTTATTTATCCTGCAATAGATGTCGTTGAATTGGTAACGTACATGTTTGTCTTCTTCTTATGCCTCTTAAGGGGGAAAGTAATATAAAAGTAACTGAATGTAATCAGATTACGTTACTGAGTTCGGGTAATCCAAAAGATACGTTACCGATTACAATTTTGGACAGGTAACTAATTAACTGTAAGGGATTACATTTAGAGAGTAACCTACCCAACCCTGGTCATGATACAGCATACATACATTTCCACTATATTTTACATCACACAACACCTTCCTGCTTATAAAACACCTCTAGATTTATGAAGACATGTTTTAAACTGTTGCAGCAGTTTAAAAGGGCTGTTTCCCAAATGGCACCCTATTCCCTATATAGTGCACTACTTTAGACCAGAGCACTATGGCACCCTACTCCCTATATAGTGTACTACTTTAGACCAGAGCCCTATGGCACCCTACTCCCTGTATAGTGTACTACTTTAGACCAGAGCCCTATGGCACCCTACTCCCTGTATAGTGTACTACTTTAGACCAGAGCCCTATGGCACCCTACTCCCTATATATAGTGCACTACTTTAGACCAGAGCCCTATGGCACCCTATTCCCTATATATAGTGCACTACTTTAGACCAGAGCCCTATGGCACCCTATTCCCAAAATAGTGCAGTACTTTAGACCAGAGCCCTATGGCACCCTATTCCATATATAGTGTACTACTTTAGACCAGAGCCCTATGGCACCCTATTCCCTATATAGTGTACTACTTTAGACCAGAGCCCTATGGCACCCTACTCCCTATATAGTGCACTACTTTAGACCAGAGCCCTATGGCACCCTACTCCCTATATAGTGCACTACTTTAGACCAGAGCCCTATGGCACCCTACTCCCTATATAGTGTACTACTTTAGACCAGAGCCCTATGACACCCTACTCCCTATATAGTGTACTACTTTAGACCAGAGCTCTATGGCACCCTATTCCCTATATAGTGTACTACTTTAGACCAGAGCCCTATGGCACCCTACTCCCTATATAGTGTACTACTTTAGACCAGAGCCCTATGGCACCCTATTCCCTATATAGTGTACTACTTTAGACCAGAGCCCTATGGCACCCTACTCCCTATATAGTGTACTACTTTAGACCAGAGCCCTATGACACCCTACTCCCTATATATAGTGCACTACTTTAGACCAGAGCCCTATGGCACCCTATTCCCTATATAGTGTACTACTTTAGACCAGAGCCCTACTCCCTATATAGTGTACTACTTTAGACCAGAGCCGTATGGCACCCTACTCCCTATATAGTGTACTACTTTAGACCAGGGCCCTATGACACCCTACTCCCTATATATAGTGCACTACTTTAGACCAGAGCCCTATGGCACCCTATTCCCTATATAGTGTACTACTTTAGACCAGAGCCCTATGGCACCCTATTCCCTATATATTGCACTACTTTAGACCAGAGCCCTATGGCACCCTATTCCCTATATAGTGCACTACTTTAGACCAGAGCCCTATGGCACCCTATTCCCAAAATAGTGCAGTACTTTAGACCAGAGCCCTATGGGGCCCTAATTCCCTATATAGTGCACTACTTTAGACCAGAGCCCTATGGCACCCTATTCCCAAAATAGTGCAGTACTTTAGACCAGAGCCCTATGGGGCCCTAATTCCCTATATAGTGCACTACTTTAGACCAGAGCTCTATGGAACCTGAGTGCTTTGGATCAGAAAATAGTAATAATACGTCTGATGACGTCATTTAAGATTCTAGTCATATTTTCTGAAAACGGATAGTTTTGCACCTAAGGAAGACTGACCTTGCCCTGTCTCTGGTGTTTATCTTGGTTTCACACCTTTAATAATCACACCTTTATTAATCACACCTTTATTAATCACACCTAATCACACCTTTAATAATCACACCTTAATAATCACACCTTAATAATCACACCTTTAATAATCACACCCTTCATAATCACACCTAATCACACCTTTCATAATCACACCTTTAATAATCACACCTTAATAACCACACCCTTCATAATCACACCTAATCACACCCTTCATAATCACACCTTTAATAATCACACCTCATCACACCTTTAATAATCACACCTTTAATAATCACACCTAATCACACCTTTAATAATCACACCTTTAATAATCACACCTTTAATAATCACACCTTTAATAATCACACCTTTAATAATCACACCTTTAATAATCACACCTTTAATAATCACACCTTTAATAATCACACCTTTAAAATAACACCTTTAAAAATCACACCTTTAAGAGTGACACCTTTAAGAATCACACCTTTAATAATCACACCTAATCACACCTTTAATAATCACAGCTTTAAGAATAACACCTTTAAGAATCACACCTTTAATAATAATCACACCTTTAATCACAGCTTTAAGAATCTTTAATAATCACACCTTTAATAATCACACCTAATCACACCTTTAATAATCACAGCTTTAATAATCACACCTTTAATAGTCACACCTTTAATAATCACACCTAATCACACCTTTAATAATCACAGCTTTAATAATCACACCTTTAAGAATCACACCTTTAATAATCACACCTAATCACACCTTTAATAATCACACCTTTAATAATCACACCTTATCACACCTTTAATAATCACACCTTTAATAATCACACCTTTAATAATCACACCTTTAATAATCACACCTTTAATAATCACACCTAATCACACCTTTAATAATCACAGCTTTAATAATCACAGCTTTAAGAATCACACCTCACTAAATCCCATTTCTCTATGAAAGCCATCCATGTAAATGTCACCTGGAGAAGAGTGATCTTCTGAATCCTGTGTTGTCTTGTCTCTGAAAGGTGTGCTGGGTACGATGGCAGCATATTTTGATGTGATCCTATTTCTTCATTTCCTGCGTTGGCTAGGAGCTAGGGAGGACGCAGAGACTGAAGCGAGAAGCCAGACCCCCCCTCCCTCTCTCTCTCTCTCTCTCTCTCTCTCTCTGCCTGTTAGAGACCAGGTTGACAGGCTCATTCCTTGTGGAAATGGGACGATTGGAAGTGTTTGGCATTCACCCCAACCCTGGTTCCGTATCGCTCCACGGTTCTATATAGAGCAGAGTGATTAATTCATCAGATACAACCTGATACAAATTCCTGTGTGTGCGCTTGGGTGCGTGCTGTTGTGTGTGTGTGCGCTTGGTGTGCGTGCTGTTGTGTGTGTGTGCGCTTGGGTGCGTGCTGTTGTGTGTGTGTGCGCTTGGGTGCGTGCTGTTGTGTGTGTGTGCGCTTGGGTGCGTGCTGTTGTGTGTGTGTGCGCTTGGGTGCGTGCTGTTGTGTGTGTGTGCGCGCGTGCTGGGTGCGTGCTGTTGTGTGTGTGTGCGCTTGGGTGCGTGCTGTTGTGTGTGTGTGTGTGCGCTTGGGTGCGTGCTGTTGTGTGTGTGTGTGCGTGCGCGTGAGTGTTGGCGTGTCTTTGCATGTGTCGGTCTGTCTCGCAGTCGTCCCAGTGTCCATGTGTCAGGACTTGTGAGATACCCGCTCCTAGCTTGGCTTCCCGAGGTAGATGCTGTAAAAGGAAGCTGACTTGTCAAGCTGTCACGTTCCAAACAGCAGCCTTATCTACGGGCCAGGAGGACCCGCCAAATCTCCCCCCCTCCCCTGCGCCTCCTCTTCTAGCCCCGGTCTTCCCCCTCTCTCTTCCTGTCACCCCCTATCCCTCTCTTCTCCCCCTCCTGTCCCCCTCTATCCCTGTCTGTGAACAGAGCACCCCGCCCCACACACAAGGGCTGAAACTCCTCCCCCTCCCTCTCTCTCTCCCCTGGTTGTCTATGGTTGTGTTGTCAGGGAGCTAATAGCTGAGTGTTCAAAGCCCTGTCAAAGCTGTAATACTTGGATATTTTTTCCCAGGCTTCAAAAGGAGCTCAGAAACAATAGGCTAGGCAGTGACTGCAGGGTATAGGCAAAGTCAGCCAAGACTATATTAGTTATCACATCTTCTTTATGGGGCTGGCTGGCAAGGGCTCACAGACTTTTACTGGGAGGAGGTGGGCTGGTTGATGTTTCGGGCAGGAAGCAGACTTGTTAGCGGTTTCTCAGGCAGCTAGTTCGATGCCCCAGGGCATATGTCATTATTTTCTCGTTTGTACAGGTTTCTGTCTGAATATCAGAACAGATCAATATTCAGAGCTTTCTATTGTGTTAGATCTAAAATGCCTGTCTGGTCTTTTGTGGCTCCACCACAGGGCTCCACCACAGGGCTCAACCACAGGGCTCTACCACAGGGCTACACCACAGGGTTACACCACAGGGCTACACCACAGGGCTCCACCACAGGGCTCTACCACAGGGTTACACCACAAGGCTCCACCACAGGCCTACACCACAGGGCTCCACCACAGGGCTCCACCACAGGGCTCCAGCACAGGCCTACACCACAGGGTTACACCACAGGGCTCCACCACAGGGTTACACCACAGGCCTCAGACATTACTGAAGACATTGAGACGGGCGGAGATTAAAATCACATAATTTGTAACAGATTGCATCTTCTGCACAGACGTCCATGTTGTAATGTATTTTTTGACGACATGAGCGTTCTTGAATGTACAACCAAAGCTGAGACCACATCAAAAACAGTGCACTGACTGAATATAGACCGAGTGTGGTGTGTGCTGTGTAGTCTACGAGGCATTCTGAAAAACACTGAACATGAATCCAAGAGCATGTCCCAAATGCACTACTTTTGACTAGAGCCCTGTGGCCCCTGGGTAAAAGTAGCACACTTGGAAAGGAATCGGGCACTAAACGGGATACAGTCAACATCGAGATATTTCTGGCAGTTCTCTAACTACTGATCCAAGGCCAATATGAAAATGTTTAAATTATCACGTTTCCTTATTTATTACAGCAGACTAGGGGCCTTGAGAAAAATTCAGATAGCTGTGTTTCTTCAGTCCAGCACGTTGGCCTAAACATTTAGTTCAGTTGTGAAATATTTTTTTTGGGGGGGGGGGGCTCACATTCTAGAACAGTCTAGAACATTCTAGAACATTCTAGAACCCCAAAGTCATTCTGATATGCCGTGTGCTGCTTCAGAACCTGCAATGCAACTGTGTTATAGTGAACCGACACTCTCGATACGATACACCTTGGATTCCATGCAGCTCCCCATCTGCCCGCGTACTACTTTTCCCACACTACTGATACCATGTGTTTGTCTGTCTGCAGGCGACATTAGTAGACTTTCAAAACAATAGTGTTGTGATCCGTGTTTATCTGTGAGTAGAGATAGTATTGTTTAGTGAGTAGAGATAGTATTGTTTAGTGAGTAGAGATAGTATTGTTTAGTGAGTAGAGATAGTATTGTTTAGTGAGCAGTTTGGCAAAAGCAGGTTAAAATGAATAAATCCTCTTTTAAGGGATCCGTGTCCCGTCAACAGGACAGTTGTAAGTCACGCAGCGCCTTGTGTCACGATCGCAGATTTTAGAGAAACAACAAAGATCGGTACATATCTTAGCATCTTATATCGGCTGAAAGGTTCAATTCATGTTTGTGACGCTCGTCTTCTTCCTCTGAGGAGGAGTAGGAGAGATCGGACCAAAGCGTGGTAAGTGTTCATCATATATTTATTCAACAGAGAACACTAAACAAAAATAACAAAGGAGAAACGAAACAGTTCTGAAAGGTGACAGACACACAACAGAAAATAATCCCCCACAACTCAAAGGTGAAACCAGGCTACCTAAGTATGGTTCTCAATCAGGGACAAAGATCGACAGCTGCCTCTGATTGAGAACCATACTAGGCCAAACAAAGAAATCACAAATTATAGAAAAAAGAACATAGACTGCCCACCCCATCTCACACCCTGACCATACTAAAACAAAGACAAAACAAAGACAAAACAAAGGAACTAAGGTCAGAACGTGACAATGTTAATATAACTGCACTGTCCAATTTACAGTAGCTATTATATGCCATGCTATTGTATGAGGAGAGCTCCTAACAACAAAACACTTTTTTCACCGCGATAGGGTTTGATAAATTCACCTCTGAAGGTGAAATGTGTACTTACATTCTGAAGTCTTGCTCTGATTTATCATCCAAAGGGTCCCTGAGATAACACGAAGTGTCATTTTGTTAGATAAAATCCTTTTTTCATATCCTAAAAAGGTCCATATAGCATGCACGATCGATTTTGTATTTCCTCTCGATCAATTTCGCATAGAAAGGAATCTGTGAAAATCTAACCCTAAAAACGTTGTTTCAACCAGTCAAATCATATGTATTGAGAGATCAGAGATCCTAGAAGTTAACAAGACTTCACTGCACTATTATAGCTTCATGTTAACATTCTAGTATATCCTATAGGACACCAAAATTTGGTCAGATAGTGACGCCTTCATGTCACGTCGATGACGAGGGCAGTCTTCACTTGAACGATAAAATAAGCACCAATCGGGGTCACAAAAAAAAGCTATATAGCCAATGAGCTGGGCTTTACGGGAGTAGCCGGAAACCCTGTATCTGTCGCAAAAAAATGTAGATACTAACCTTGTGCGACAGCATGACTTTTCAGTTTTGATTTGATTTGATTTGATTTTAGACAAGAATTCTAAGAATATTCAGAGTTATGAAGTTATGAAAACTGGTTGTTTTTTGCAAATGTTGACCTTATAATATGGCTACTAATACTGGAAAAGCTAAATCAAAGTCCAAATATACCGATTTGACGATATTCTTGCAGAAAAATGTAACATGAATGCCAAATGTACCTGGGTGAATTCACACTAAATATCATGTAGTTCGCTCATACTTCAAGTTATCCGTCTGAAACGTTGCACATTAACTTCTGCCATCTTGTGGACACCATCGGAAGTACAACCAGAGTGATGGCTGGAAATGGGACCTTTCTGTTGCATTTCAAACATGGTGGTAGAAAATAAACGGTTATTTTTTTCTTTGTATTTTCTTCTCTCAAATCTGTTGTATAATATTCTCCCACATTCAATTCACATTTCTACAAACTTCAAAGTGTTTCCTTTGAAATGGTACCAAGCAAATGCCTACCCTTGCTTCAGGGCCTGAGCTACAGGCAGTTAGATTTGGGTATGTAATTTTAGACAAAAAATGTTTTTTAAAGGGGGGCTATCCCTAAGAACCTTTTTTTAACACCTAGTCATCTCTGCTAACATGATCTGTGTTGCCCTCCACAGTGGACCTGCTCTGTTTTTGAATGCACTTTGACACAACACTGTCTTATGCCACACCTATTCCCTAGATAGCGACCTACTTTTGATCTGGGCCCATGGTGCTCTGGTCTAAAGTAGTGCACTATATAGGGAATAGGGTGCCATAGGGCTCTGGTCTAAAGTAGTGCACTATATAGGCAATAGGGCCCCATAGGGCTCTGGTCTAAAGTAGTGCACTATATAGGGTGTAGGTTGTCATTTGGGACGTAAACCAGAGGGTGTACACCTATATCCCCCTCGGAGGAAAAAGCACTCATATTATGTAGAAGATGTTTCCTGTTTTTAATACAGCGTGAGTACAAAATGGCCAACCTATTCCCTCCCGTCAAAAGTAGTGCTAACGGTCTAATGTCCACTGCTCGTGTTTCTTGACCCAAGCAAGTCTCTTCTTCTTATTGGTGTCCTTGAGTCGTGATTTCTTTGCAGCAATTCGACCATGAAGGTCTGATTCACACAGTATCCTCTGAACAGTTGATGTTGAGATGTGTCTGTTACTTGAACACTGAAGCGTTTATTTGGGCTGTAATCTGAGGCTGGTAACTCTAATGAACTTATCCCCTGCAGCAGAGGTAACTCTGGGTCTTCCATTCTTGTGGCGGTCCTCATGAGAGCCAGTTTCATCACAGAGCTTGATGGTTTTTGTGACTGAACTTGAAGAAACGTTCAAAGTTCTTGAAATGTTCCAGATTGACTGACCTCCACGTCTTAAAGTAATGATGGCCTGTCGTTTCTCTTTGCTTCTTTGAGCTGTTCTTGCCATAAAGTGGACCTGTTTTTTTTACCAAATAAAGCCATCTTCTGTATTCCACCCCTACCTTGCTACCTTGTCACAACACAGCTGATTGGCTCAAACAAATTATGAAGGAAAGAATTTCCACATTTTTTTTTCTTAACAAGGCACACATGTTAATTGAAATGCATTCCAGGTGATTATCTCATGAAGCTGGTTGAGAGAATGCCAAGAGTTTGCAAAGCTGTCATCAAGACAAAGGGTGGCTACTTTGAAGAATCTCAAATATAACATATATTTTGATTTGTTTAACACTTTTTCGGTTACTACTTGAGTCCATATGTGTATTTTCATAGTTTTGATGTCTTCACTATTATTCTACAATGTAGAAAATAGTAAAAAGAAAAGAAATACTCTGGTTTCAGTAGGTGTGTCCAAACTTTTGATTGGCACTGTAGGTCTTCGCTGTAGGACCAATCATTTAATACAATGAAATACATCAGACATATTAGATTGGTCTGGCATTTCTAACAGGAAATGAGCTGATCTTAAGTAATGAATTATAATTACAATTATGTAAAAATGGTTTTTACAGTTACCTTTATGAAATTCTCCTCAAACAGAGAGAATTACAGACAAAGAGAGAGAGAGAAATATTTAAATATTAGATTGAGGGAGAGAGAGAGAGAGAGAGAGAGAGAGAGAGAGAGAGAGAGAGATAGAGAGAGAGAGAGAGAGAGAGAGAACAAGCGAGTAAGATGGTTGATGAATGAATGTGGGTAGATGTGTGTCTGGCCAGACCTGCTTGTCTCCCAGTGAACCACAACATTCTTCCTGGTTCTGTTACTGAGACTGAGGTGTCAGGGTTTTGGAGGGTTCAGGAATGTTTCTTCAAGATTCTAGAACGTTGTGAAGGTTCCGTCCCACCGCGTCTCTGACACCATGTTTCAGAGCAGAACACAACCATCACTCTCCTTCTCCGCTTGGCACTGTCAGGAGTCAGGGGACGGCCAAAACCAATGGCGTGTAGGAGTGTGTGTGTGGGTGTGAGTGTGTGTGTGTGTGTGTGTGTGTGTGTGTGTGTGTGTGTGTGTGTGTGTGTGTGTGCATGATTGCGTGCGTGCGTGTGTGTGTGTGTGTGTGTGTGTGTGTGTGCATGTGTGCGTACTTGCGTGCGTGAAAGCGCGCGAGTGTGTGTGTGTGTGTGTGTGTGTGTGTGTGTGTGTGTGTGTGTGTGTGTGTGTGTGTGTGTGTGTGTGTGTGTGTGCGTGCGTGTACTGCCGTGATGCCTGCACAGAGCTACAAATGCCAAAATACACACCAGACATCCAACGTGCCCAGTGAGGCCTGCCTGCCTGTTGTCAACACTGAGGCCATTTACCAAGAAAAAGACAAATACATGATGAAAACCACTTTAATTATTTTTTTTCATCTGCTACATTACACTATATGCCATTGATGTTACTTTGTACGGCACCCTACAAACAGCACCCTATTCCCTATGTAGTGCACTCCGTTCGACCAGTGTACTACATAGGGAATAGGGCTCCATTTTGGCCTTTTTATCCAATCGTTTACCTTGAGTGAGGACTATTCCCAAGGGGGCTTAAAACTGTTTACGGAATGACTTCATTCAGCATATACACTTGTCATCCAAACGCAGGACTGAACTTTGAATTGACGTTCGGGACAATGCTAGGCAGGTTTTCCTTTCTTTACATGTGTAACCGGTATTACTCCTCATGTATTTCAGCAGCCCTGGAGCCAGGAGAAGCGTCATTGGGCTAGCCAGCTCAGGAGTGGGCCCTGTCGCTGTCTACCAACAGACTAGCCACTATGGTTGCTATGCTAGGGTAATGTTGACTGGTCCTATGGTAGCTATACCAGGGTAATGTTGACTGGTCCTATGGTTGCTATACCAGGGTAATGTTGACTGGCCCCTATGGTTGCTATGCTAGGGTAATGTTGACTAGCCACTATGGTTGCTATACCAGGGTAATGTTGACTGGTCCTATGGTTGCTATACCAGGGTAATGTTGACTGGCCCCTATGGTAGCTATACCAGGGTAATGTTGACTGGTCCTATGGTTGCTATACCAGGGTAATATTGACTGGCCCCTATGGTAGCTATACCAGGGTAATGTTGACTGGTCCTATGGTAGCTATGCTAGGATAATGTTGACTGGCCCCTATGGTAGCTATACCAGGGTAATGTTGACTGGTCCTATGGTAGCTATACCAGGGTAATGTTGACTGGCCCCTATGGTTGCTATGCTAGGGTAATGTTGACTGGCCCCTATGGTTGCTATACCAAGGTAATGTTGACTGCCCCTATGGTTGCTATTCCAGGGTAATGTTGACTGGCCCCTATGGTAGCTATACCAGGGTAATGTTGACTGGCCCCTATGGTTGCTATGCTAGGGTAATGTTGACTGGCCCCTATGGTTGCTATGCTAGGGTAATGTTGACTGGCCCCTATGGTTGCTATGCTAGGGTAATGTTGACTGGCCCCTATGGTAGCTATACCAGGGTAATGTTGACTGGCCCCTATGGTTGCTATACCAAGGTAATGTTGACTGCCCCTATGGTTGCTATTCCAGGGTAATGTTGACTGGCCCCTATGGTAGCTATACCAGGGTAATGTTGACTGGCCCCTATGGTTGCTATGCTAGGGTAATGTTGACTGGCCCCTATGGTTGCTATGCTAGGGTAATGTTGACTGGCCCCTGTGGTTGCTATGCTAGGGTAATGTTGACTGGCCCCTATGGTAGCTATACCAGGGTAATATTGACTGGCCCCTATGGTTGCTATACCAGGGTAATATTGACTGGCCCCTATGGTAGCTATAGCAGGGTAATGTTGACTGGCCCCTATGGTAGCTATACCAGGGTAATATTGACTGGCCCCTATGGTTGCTATGCTAGGGTAATATTGACTGGCCCCTATGGTAGCCATACCAGGGTAATGTTGACTGGTCCTATGGTAGCTATGCTAGGATAATGTTGACTGGCCCCTATGGTAGCTATACCAGGGTAATGTTGACTGGTCCTATGGTAGCTATACCAGGGTAATGTTGACTGGCCCCTATGGTTGCTATGCTAGGGTAATGTTGACTGGCCCCTATGGTTGCTATACCAAGGTAATGTTGACTGCCCCTATGGTTGCTATTCCAGGGTAATGTTGACTGGCCCCTATGGTAGCTATACCAGGGTAATGTTGACTGGCCCCTATGGTTGCTATGCTAGGGTAATGTTGACTGGCCCCTATGGTTGCTATGCTAGGGTAATGTTGACTGGCCCCTGTGGTTGCTATGCTAGGGTAATGTTGACTGGCCCCTATGGTAGCTATACCAGGGTAATATTGACTGGCCCCTATGGTTGCTATACCAGGGTAATATTGACTGGCCCCTATGGTAGCTATAGCAGGGTAATGTTGACTGGCCCCTATGGTAGCTATACCAGGGTAATATTGACTGGCCCCTATGGTTGCTATGCTAGGGTAATGTTGACTGGCCCCTATGGTTGCTATGCTAGGGTAATGTTGACTGGCCCCTATGGTAGCTATACCAGGGTAATATTGACTGGCCCCTATGGTTGCTATGCTAGGGTAATGTTGACTGGCCCCTATGGTTGCTATGCTAGGGTAATGTTGACTGGCCCCTATGGTTGCTATGCCAGGGTAATGTTGACTGGCCCCTATGGTTGCTATGCTAGGGTAATGTTGCTCAGCCACAACAAAGGGGATTGGTGTTATTCCTCCTTTATCTTCTCTGAGATATCTAACATCCCATAATTCCCTAACGTCCCGTCAGGCCCTCAGTCCCTCCTGTTTCCAGAGGAACTAGGGAAGGAGTGCCGAGCCGGCACAAATGACAAAGGAAAATAATTATTTATTTATTTATTGCACCCTATTCCCTAGATAGTGCACTACTGTTGACCCGAGCCCTATTGAGGCATAGTGCACTATCTAGGGAATAGTGTATAATTTAGGACAAAAAACCCTAAAAGAGGTAAAAATACATATTCCGCTTCTAAATATAGCTGATATAACTGGCTGCTTTATGGACCCTAGAAGATAACAGAGCAAAGTGACCATCCAATCGGCTTCCTGACGTTTTTCTCCGTCTGATCGACCAACCCCCCCGAAAACCTTCTTAGCAGATGTAGAACAGCGTAATGTGAAAGTTATTCACTCACTCCGCCACGCTCCGACCGCTATTAGCCGCGTCTGTTATATCATCACATCCTGTTATACTTTATGGCCATGGACACTAAAGAGGAGAAAAAGTTATATTTTTATTTTCATTACTTCTCTCTCTCTCTCTCTCTCTCTCTCTCTCTCTCTTTGGAGACGCGGCTTTTGGATATTCCGTCCAACTCTTCCCTTCTTCCACTCCAGCAATTCATTTTCAATTAAGGGCCCCATCCGACCAGCTGGTACATGCATTAGAATAGTGAATCTGAGTGTACAGTACAGTAGGCTGCCCCTGCAACGCAGGGTAAACCATTACATTAGCCAGACTGTAAATCTTTATGTACCTGATGCCCTGTGGCTCGGCACACACCAGGCCCAGAGAAGTGTCTCGGAAATGGTTGTGGTTATGCTCTCTCTCTCTCTCTCTCTCTCTCTCTCTCTCTCTCTCTCTCTCTCTCTCTCTCTCTCTCTCTCTCCTCTATCCAGATGTATTGTCTGAGCAGCTGATCAATTAAAAGCATGAGGTCTATAAAAAAAAGAAGCCCTTTTATAAAATGGATGTCCTCCAAGAACCTCATACTGCAGCCCAATGGCACCCTACTCCCTTTATAGTGCTCTAGGTCGGACTGGGCTCTGGCCACTATATAGGTAATAGGGTATACAGAATTGCACTCAGGCTGCAAAGCTAACAGCAGAAAGACAGAGAGAGACAGAGAGAGACAGAGAGAGAGACAGAGAGAGACAGAGAGAGACAGAGATGAAAGCGTGAATAATTTATCCCCGTAACTCTATCACAGTGTTTGTATCAGTTTCCATCATAAAGGCCGGGGGCCAGGGAGAGGGGTGGAGGGTACAGTGGGGGAGGCTGGAGGAGTGGAGGGTACAGTGGAAGGGTGGAGGATAGGAGGATGGAGGGTACAGTGAAGGGGTGGAGGATAGGAGGATGGAGGGTACAGTGGAGGGTATAGTGGAGGGGTGGAGGGTACAGTGAAGGGGTGGAGGATGGGAGGATGGAGGGTACAGTGGAGGGTATAGTGGAGGGGTGGAGGGTACAGTGAAGGGGTGGAGGATAGGAGGATGGAGGGTACAGTGGAGGGTATAGTGGAGGGGTGGAGGGTACAGTGGGGGGGATGGAGGAGTGGAGGGTACAGTGGGGGATGGAGGATACAGTGGGGGGTGGAGGGTACAGTGGGGGTGGAGGGTACAGTGGGGGGTGGAGGGTACAGTGGGGGGTGGAGGGTACAGTGGGGGATGGAGGATACAGTGGGGAGGCTGGAGGAGTGGAGGGTACAGTGGGGGATGGAGGATACAGTGGGGGGCTGGAGGGTACAGTGGGGGCTGGAGGGTACAGTGGAGGGGATGGAGGGTACAGTGGGGGGATGGAGGGTATAGTGTCTATACTCTCTGTCTCTATACCTGCTGTCTATTCTCTCTGTTTCTATACCTGCTGTCTATACTCTCTGTCTCTATACCTGCTGTCTATACTCTCTGTCTCTATACCTGCTGTCTATACTCTCTGTCTCTATACCTGCTGTCTATACTCTCTGTCTCTATACCTGCTGTCTATACTCTCTGTCTCTATACCTGCTGTCTATACTCTCTGTCTCTATACCTGCTATACTCTCTGTTTCTATACCTGCTGTCTATACTCTCTGTTTCTATACCTGCTGTCTATACTCTCTGTTTCTATACCTGCTGTCTATACTCTCTGTTTCTATACCTGCTGCCTATACTCTTTGTCTCTATAGCTGCTGCCTATACTCTCTGTCTCTATACCTGCTGTCTATACTCTCTGTCTCTATATCTGCTGTCTATACTCTCTGTCTCTATACCTGCTGTCTATACTCTCTGTCTCTATACCTGCTGTCTATACTCTCTGTCTCTATACCTGCTGTCTATACTCTCTGTCTCTATACCTGCTATACTCTCTGTTTCTATACCTGCTGTCTATACTCTCTGTTTCTATACCTGCTGTCTATACTCTCTGTTTCTATACCTGCTGTCTATACTCTCTGTTTCTATACCTGCTGCCTATACTCTTTGTCTCTATACCTGCTGTCTATACTCTCTGTCTCTATACCTTCTGTCTATACTCTCTGTTTCTATACCTGCTGTCTATACTCTCTGTTTCTATACCTGATGTGTATAGTCTCTGTCTCTATACCTGCTGTCTATACTCTCTGTCTCTATACCTGCTGTCTATACTCTCTGTCTCTATACCTGCTGTCTATACTCTCTGTCTCTATGCCTGCTGTCTATACTCTCTGTTTCTATACCTGCTGTCTATACTCTCTGTTTCTATACCTGCTGTCTATACTCTCTGTCTCTATACCTGCAGTCTATACTATCTGTCTCTATACCTGCTGTCTATACTCTCTGTCTCTATACCTGCTGTCTATACTGTCTGTTTCTATACCTGCTGTCTATACTCTCTGTCTCTATACCTGCTGTCTATACTCTCTGTCTCTATACCTGCTGTCTATACTCTCTGTCTCTATACCTGCTGTCTATACTCTCTGTCTCTATACCTGCTGTCTATACTCTCTGTCTCTATACCTGCTGTCTATACTCTCTGTCTCTATACCTGCTGTCTATACTCTCTGTTTCTATACCTGCTGTCTATACTCTCTGTTTCTATACCTGCTGTCTATACTCTCTGTCTCTATACCTGCAGTCTATACTCTCTGTCTCTATACCTCCTGTCTATACTCTCTGTCTCTATACCTGCTGTCTATACTCTCTGTTTCTATACCTGCTGTCTATACTCTCTGTCTCTATACCTGCTGTCTATACTCTCTGCCTCTATACCTGCTGTCTATACTCTGTCTCTATACCTGCTGTCTATACTCTCTGTCTCTATACCTGCTGTCTATACTCTCTGTCTCTATACCTGCTGTCTATACTCTTTGTCTCTATACCTGCTGTCTATACTCTCTGTCTCTATACCTTCTGTCTATACTCTCTGTTTCTATACCTGCTGTCTATACTCTCTGTTTCTATACCTGCTGTCTATACTCTCTGTTTCTATACCTGCTGTTTATACTCTCTGTCTCTATACCTGCTGTCTATACTCTCTGTCTCTATACCTGCTGTCTATACTCTCTGTCTCTATACCTGCTGTCTATACTCTCTGTCTCTATACCTGCTGTCTATACTCTCTGTTTCTATACCTGCTGTCTATACTCTCTGTTTCTATACCTGCTGTCTATACTCTCTGTTTCTATACCTGCTGTCTATACTCTCTGTCTCTATACCTGCAGTCTATACTCTCTGTTTCTATACCTGCTGTCTATACTCTCTGTTTCTATACCTGCTGTCTATACTCTCTGTCTCTATACCTGCTGTCTACACTCTCTGTTTCTATACCTGCTGTCTATACTCTCTGTCTCTATACCTGCTGTCTATACTCTCTGTCTCTATACCTGCTGTCTATACTCTCTGTCTCTATACCTTCTGTCTATACTCTCTGTTTCTATACCTGCTGTCTATACTCTCTGTCTCTATACCTGCTGTCTATACTCTCTGTCTCTATACCTGCTGTCTATACTCTGTCTCTATACCTGCTGTCTATACTCTCTGTTTCTATACCTGCTGTCTATACTCTCTGTCTCTATACCTGCTGTCTATACTCTGTCTCTATACCTGCTGTCTATACTCTCTGTCTCTATACCTGCTGTCTATACTCTCTGTCTCTATATCTGCTGTCTATACTCTTTGTCTCTATACCTGCTGTCTATACTCTCTGTTTCTATACCTGCTGTCTATACTCTCTGTTTCTATACCTGCTGTCTATACTCTCTGTCTCTATACCTGCTGTCTATACTCTCTGTCTCTATACCTGCTGTCTATACTCTCTGTCTCTATACCTGCTGTCTATACTCTCTGTCTCTATACCTTCTGTCTATACTCTCTGTTTCTATACCTGCTGTCTATACTCTCTGTCTCTATACCTGCTGTCTATACTCTCTGTCTCTATACCTGCTGTCTATACTCTGTCTCTATACCTGCTGTCTATACTCTCTGTTTCTATACCTGCTGTCTATACTCTCTGTCTCTATACCTGCTGTCTATACTCTGTCTCTATACCTGCTGTCTATACTCTCTGTCTCTATACCTGCTGTCTATACTCTCTGTCTCTATATCTGCTGTCTATACTCTTTGTCTCTATACCTGCTGTCTATACTCTCTGTTTCTATACCTGCTGTCTATACTCTCTGTTTCTATACCTGCTGTCTATACTCTCTGTCTCTATACCTGCTGTCTATACTCTCTGTCTCTATACCTGCTGTCTATACTCTCTGTCTCTATACCTGCTGTCTATACTCTCTGTCTCTATACCTGCTGTCTATACTCTCTGTCTCTATACCTGCTGTCTATACTCTCTGTCTCTATACCTGCTGTCTATACTCTCTGTCTCTATACCTGCTGTCTATACTCTCTTTTTCTATACCTGCTGTCTATACTCTCTGTTTCTATACCTGCTGTCTATACTCTCTGTTTCTATACCTGCTGTCTATACTCTCTGTCTCTATACCTGCAGTCTATACTCTCTGTCTCTATACCTGCTGTCTATACTCTCTGTCTCTATACCTGCTGTCTATACTCTCTGTTTCTATACCTGCTGTCTATACTCCCTGTCTCTATACCTGCTGTCTATACTCTCTGCCTCTATACCTGCTGTCTATACTCTGTCTCTATACCTGCTGTCTATACTCTCTGTCTCTATACCTGCTGTCTATACTCTCTGTCTCTATACCTGCTGTCTATACTCTTTGTCTCTATACCTGCTGTCTATACTCTCTGTCTCTATACCTTCTGTCTATACTCTCTGTTTCTATACCTGCTGTCTATACTCTCTGCCTCTATACCTGCTGTCTATACTCTGTCTCTATACCTGCTGTCTATACTCTCTGTCTCTATACCTGCTGTCTATACTCTCTGTCTCTATACCTGCAGTCTATACTCTCTGTCTCTATACCTGCTGTCTATACTCTCTGTCTCTATACCTGCTGTCTATACTCTCTGTTTCTATACCTGCTGTCTATACTCTCTGTCTCTATACCTGCTGTCTATACTCTCTGCCTCTATACCTGCTGTCTATACTCTGTCTCTATACCTGCTGTCTATACTCTCTGTCTCTATACCTGCTGTCTATACTCTCTGTCTCTATACCTGCTGTCTATACTCTTTGTCTCTATACCTGCTGTCTATACTCTCTGTCTCTATACCTTCTGTCTATACTCTCTGTTTCTATACCTGCTGTCTATACTCTCTGTTTCTATACCTGCTGTCTATACTCTCTGTTTCTATACCTGCTGTCTATACTCTCTGTCTCTATACCTGCTGTCTATACTACTCTGTCTCTATACCTGCTGTCTATACTCTCTGTCTCTATACCTGCTGTCTATACTCTCTGTCTCTATACCTGCTGTCTATACTCTCTGTCTCTATACCTGCTGTCTATACTCTCTGTTTCTATACCTGCTGTCTATACTCTCTGTTTCTATACCTGCTGTCTATACTCTCTGTCTCTATACCTGCAGTCTATACTCTCTGTCTCTATACCTGCTGTCTATACTCTCTGTCTCTATACCTGCTGTCTATACTCTCTGTTTCTATACCTGCTGTCTATACTCTCTGTCTCTATACCTGCTGTCTATACTCTCTGCCTCTATACCTGCTGTCTATACTCTGTCTCTATACCTGCTGTCTATACTCTCTGTCTCTATACCTGCTGTCTATACTCTTTGTCTCTATACCTGCTGTCTATACTCTCTGTCTCTATACCTTCTGTCTATACTCTCTGTTTCTATACCTGCTGTCTATACTCTCTGTTTCTATACCTGCTGTCTATACTCTCTGTTTCTATACCTGCTGTATATACTCTCTGTCTCTATACCTGCTGTCTACACTCTCTGTTTCTATACCTGCTGTCTATACTCTCTGTCTCTATACCTGCTGTCTATACTCTCTGTCTCTATACCTGCTGTCTATACTCTCTGTCTCTATACCTTCTGTCTATACTCTCTGTTTCTATACCTGCTGTCTATACTCTCTGTCTCTATACCTGCTGTCTATACTCTCTGTCTCTATACCTGCTGTCTATACTCTGTCTCTATACCTGCTGTCTATACTCTCTGTTTCTATACCTGCTGTCTATACTATCTGTCTCTATACCTGCTGTCTATACTCTCTGCCTCTATACCTGCTGTCTATACTCTGTCTCTATACCTGCTGTCTATACTCTCTGTCTCTATACCTGCTGTCTATACTCTCTGTCTCTATGCCTGCTGTCTATACTCTTTGCCTCTATACCTGCTGTCTATACTCTCTGTTTCTATACCTGCTGTCTATACTCTCTGTTTCTATACCTGCTGTCTATACTCTCTGTCTCTATACCTGCTGTCTATACTCTCTGTCTCTATACCGGCTGTCTATACTCTCTGTCTCTATACCTGCTGTCTATACTCTCTGTCTCTATACCTGCTGTCTATACTCTCTGTCTCTATACCTGCTGTCTATACTCTCTGTCTCTATACCTGCTGTCTATACTCTCTGTCTCTATACCTGCTGTCTATACTCTCTGTCTCTATACCTGCTGTCTATACTCTCTGTCTCTATACCTGCTGTCTATACTCTCTGTCTTTATACCTGCTGTCTATACTCTTTGTCTCTATACCTGCTGTCTATACTCTCTGTCTCTATACCTTCTGTCTATGCTCTCTGTTTCTATACCTGCTGTCTATACTCTCTGCCTCTATACCTGCTGTCTATACTCTCTGTCTCTATACCTGTTGTCTATACTCTCTGTCTCTATACCTGCTGTCTATACTCTCTGCCTCTATACCTGCTGTCTATACTCTGTCTCTATACCTGCTGTCTATACTCTCTGTCTCTATACCTGCTGTCTATACTCTCTGTTTCTATACCTGCTGTCTATACTCTCTGTCTCTATACCTGCTGTCTATACTCTCTGTCTCTATACCTGCTGTCTATACTCTCTGCCTCTATACCTGCTGTCTATACTCTGTCTCTATACCTGCTGTCTATACTCTCTGTCTCTATACCTGCTGTCTATACTCTCTGCCTCTATACCTGCTGTCTATACTCTGTCTCTATACCTGCTGTCTATACTCTCTGTCTCTATACCTGCTGTCTATACTCTCTGCCTCTATACCTGCTGTCTATACTCTGTCTCTATACCTGCTGTCTATACTCTCTGCCTCTATACCTGCTGTCTATACTCTCTGTTTCTATACCTGCTGTCTATACTCTCTGTCTCTATACCTGCTGTCTATACTCTCTGCCTCTATACCTGCTGTCTATACTCTGTCTCTATACCTGCTGTCTATACTCTCTGTCTCTATACCTGCTGTCTATACTCTTTGTCTCTATACCTGCTGTCTATACTCTCTGTCTCTATACCTTCTGTCTATACTCTCTGTTTCTATACCTGCTGTCTATACTCTCTGTCTCTATACCTGCTGTCTATACTCTCTGTCTCTATACCTGCTGTCTATACTCTCTGTTTCTATACCTGCTGTCTATACTCTCTGTCTCTGTACCTGCTGTCTATACTCTCTGTCTCTATACCTGCTGTCTATACTCTCTGTCTCTATACCTGCTGTCTATACTCTCTGTTTCTATACCTGCTGTCTATACTCTCTGTTTCTATACCTGCTGTCTACACTCTCTGTCTCTATACCTGCTGTCTATACTCTCTGCCTCTATACCTGCTGTCTATACTCTGTCTCTATACCTGCTGTCTATACTCTCTGTCTCTATACCTGCTGTCTATACTCTCTGCCTCTATACCTGCTGTCTATACTCTGTCTCTATACCTGCTGTCTATACTCTCTGTCTCTATACCTGCTGTCTATACTCTCTGTTTCTATACCTGCTGTCTATACTCTCTGTCTCTATACCTGCTGTCTATACTCTCTGTCTCTATACCTGCTGTCTATACTCTCTGCCTCTATACCTGCTGTCTATACTCTGTCTCTATACTTGCTGTCTATACTCTCTGTCTCTATACCTGCTGTCTATACTCTCTGTCTCTATACCTGCTGTCTATACTCTGTCTCTATACCTGCTGTCTATACTCTCTGTCTCTATACCTGCTGTCTATACTCTCTGTTTCTATACCTGCTGTCTATACTCTCTGTTTCTATACCTGCTGTCTATACTCTCTGTTTCTATACCTGCTGTCTATACTCTCTGTCTCTATACCTGCTGTCTATACTCTCTGCCTCTATACCTGCTGTCTATACTCTGTCTCTATACCTGCTGTCTATACTCTCTGTCTCTATACCTGCTGTCTATACTCTTTGTCTCTATACCTGCTGTCTATACTCTCTGTCTCTATACCTTCTGTCTATACTCTCTGTTTCTATACCTGCTGTCTATACTCTCTGTCTCTATACCTGCTGTCTATACTCTCTGTCTCTATACCTGCTGTCTATACTCTCTGTTTCTATACCTGCTGTCTATACTCTCTGTCTCTATACCTGCTGTCTATACTCTCTGTCTCTATACCTGCTGTCTATACTCTCTGTCTCTATACCTGCTGTCTATACTCTCTGTTTCTATACCTGCTGTCTATACTCTCTGTTTCTATACCTGCTGTCTATACTCTCTGTCTCTATACCTGCTGTCTATACTCTCTGTCTCTATACCTGCTGTCTATACTCTCTGTCTCTATACCTGCTGTCTATACTCTCTGTTTCTATACCTGCTGTCTATACTCTCTGTTTCTATACCTGCTGCCTATACTCTCTGTCTCTATACCTGCTGTCTATATTCTCTGTCTCTATACCTGCTGTCTATACTCTCTGCCTCTATACCTGCTGTCTATACTCTGTCTCTATACCTGCTGTCTATACTCTCTGTCTCTATACCTGCTGTCTATACTCTCTGTCTCTATACCTGCTGTCTATACTCTTTGTCTCTATACCTGTTGTCTATACTCTCTGTCTCTATACCTTCTGTCTATACTCTCTGTTTCTATACCTGCTGTCTATACTCTCTGTCTCTATACCTGCTGTCTATACTCTCTGTCTCTATACCTGCTGTCTATACTCTCTGTTTCTATACCTGCTGTCTATACTCTCTGTCTCTATACCTGCTGTCTATACTCTCTGTCTCTATACCTGCTGTCTATA
>NC_056457.1:34292734-34300234 GCF_018296145.1 Oncorhynchus tshawytscha | reverse complement strand
CCGTTGTAAGTAGTGGGTCACCAGAATGTCCCTGCATCTGTCACACACACACACACACACACACACACACACACACACACACACACACACACACACACACACACACACACACACACACACACACACACACACACACCTGGCACACAATCAGACAACACCACAGATTGACAAATTCACAACACAACGGCATCAAGAGGTCACTGTGGTGATGATATACAGTGTCTAACATGATTGTCTCACAGACGATGACATGACAAGGTATTACGGGCAGAGAGAGGTGTTCACTGGGGCGGCAGGGTAGCCTAGTGGTTAGAGCGTTGGACTAGTAACCGAAAGGTTGCAAGTTCATATCCCGAGCTGACAAGGCAGTTAAGCCACTCATTGAAGGCAGTCAAGGCCATCATTGAAAATAAGAATGTGTTCTTAACTGACTTGCCTAGTAAAATAAAGGTAAAATAGAAAAGGAGTTTGACTTATTTTGTGTTCTATTTTTGACTTGTTTGAATTAGTATTATAATTAATGTATTGACAAAAAAACATTTTAGGAGTAGTAAGTTGGAGGCCTGCAGAAACCCACCATTTCACGTGCCAATGTTTGAAAGCAGGTCTGACAACGGTATTTTGTCAACACATAGTTGATTTAAACAAGTAGTGAAACCTCCCAATTATGTGTGAGAGGTAAAGTGGACGTAGCAGGGACTTAACAAGCAACACTTAAAAAAGACCCTTCAGCCTCTCTAGACGCCTAAACAAACACAGCAGTACGGCACTACTTTGGACCAGGAAGCATGACTGTATGGGAGTTAGAGGACATTTAGGACGATGACAATGCACCGTTGCATACCTGACCTTCTCTCTCTCTCTCTCTCCGTCAGTCTGTCACACTGGGTTCCATACCCTAACCTCTCCTCTACAAGATGCACCATCGAGAGCATTCTGTCGGGCTGTTTCACCGCCTGGTACGGCACTGTCTGTAACCACAGAGGGCTCTCTCCTGAGGGTGGTGCGGTCAGCCGAACACATCACCGGTGGCACATGGCCTGCCCTCCAGGACATCTATAGCACCCGGTGTCACAGGAAGGCCAAGAAGATCATCAAGTACCTAAGTCACCCGAGTCACGGCCTGTTCAACCCACTACCATATAGAACAGTGCATCAAAGCTGGGACCGAGAGATTGAAAACTGTTAAATAGTCACCAAATGCTGTCATCAGCCCAGCATATCACGGAACAAAAATATAAACACAACAATTTCCAAAATGTTACTGAGTTACAGTTCATATAAGGAAATAAGACAATTGAAAATAGATTAATTGTGCCCTAATCTATGGATTTCACATGACTGGGAATTCAGATATGCATCGGTTGGTGACAGATTCCTTAAAAGAAAGAAAACCAGTCAGTATCTGGTGTGACCACCATTTGCCTCATGCAGCACGACACATCTCCTTCATATAGAGTTGATCAGGCTGTTGATTGTGGCCTTTGGAATGTTGTCCCCACTCCTCTTCAATGGCTGTGTGAAATTGCTGGATATTGGTGTAAACTGGAACATGCCTTTGTACACCTCGATCCAGAGCATCCCAAACATGCTCAATGGGTTGACATGTCTGGTGATATATGCAGGCCATGGAAGAACTGGGACATTTTCAGCTTTTAGGAATTGTGTACAGATTCTGGTGACATGAGGCCGTGCATTATCATGCTGAAACAATGGCTGTGTGAAGTTGCTGGATATTGATGGGAACTGGAACAAGCTGTCGTACACATCGATCCAGAGCATCCCAAACATGCTCAATGGGAGACATGTCAGGTGATATATGCAGGCCACGGACGAACTGGGACATGTTCAGCATCCAGGAATGGTGTACAGATCCTTGTGATATGGGGTCATGAATTATCATGCTGAAACATCTGATGGTAGCGGATGAATGGCACGACAATGGGCCTCAGGATCTCATCACTGTGTCTCTGTGCATTCAACACGACACCGTACACGCTGTCTGCAATCTGCCCGGTACAGTTGAAACCGGGATTGATCCGTGAAGAATCACGTCGTTTACGACGCCGAACTGCACACCCTGGTGTTGACGATGATATGAGCTTCCCTGAGACAGTTTGTGCAGCAGATGTTCTTTGGTTGTGCAAACCCACAGTTTCATCAGCTGTCCGGGTGGCTGGACTCAGACGGTCCCGCAGGTGAAGAAGCCGGATGTGAAGGTCCTGGGCTGGCGTGGCCTCATGTGGTCTGCGGTTATGAGGGTGGTTAGACGTACCGCCAAATTCTCTACAACAACATTGGAGGCGGCTTATGGTAGATAAATTAAGATTAAATTCTCTGGCAACAGCTCCGGTGGACATTCCTGCAGTCAACATGCCAATTCCACGCTCCCTCGAAACTCGTTGTGTTGTGTGACAAAACTGCACATTTTAGAGTGGCCTTTTATTGTCCCCAGCATAAGGTGCACCTGTGTAATGATGATGCTGTTTAATCAGCTTCTTGATATGCCACACCTGTCAGGTGGATGGATTATCTTGGCAAAGGAGAAATAACAGGGATGTAAACAAATTTGTGCACAACTTTAGATAGAAATAAGCTTTTTTGTGCGTATTGTACATTTCTGGGATCTTTTATTTCAGCTCATGAAACATGGGACCACTTTACATGTTGTGTTTATATTTTTGTTCAGTATATTTGTATTCCAGACTGGACATTTCTTTCTTTATATTTTGAGGATTATTTTGTTTCACTAGGTATTATTACTGGAGCTAGGGAACATATGCAAAATATGTCTACGCGACCAATGAAATGTTATAATGAACTACTTTTGACAAGAGCCCATAGCGGAGTATTGAACTATATAGGGAACTGGGTGCAACTTGGGATCCAGAGCAGGGTCCTAGGTCCATGATGGACAGATGAGAGGAGGACTAATCCAGACACAAAAATAAACAACAACCTCGGAGTGTGGTGGGATGACAGAGGGGGCTTAGGAATGGGGGAATGGGGTCAGGGGAGAGAAAGAAAGAGAAAGATACAGAGAGAGACAGAGAGAGAGAGAAGGAGAGAGAGAGAGAGAGAAGGAGAGAGAGAGAGAGAGAGAGAGAGAGAGAGAGAGAGAGAGAGAGAGAGAGAGAAGGAGAGAGAGAGAGAGAGAGAGAGAGAGAGACAGAGAGAGAAGGAGAGAGAGAGAGAAGAGAGAGAGAGAGACAGAGAGAAGGAGAGAGAGAGAAGGAGAGAGAGAGAGAGAAGGAGAGAGAGAAAGAGAAGGAGAGAGAGAGATAAGGGCACTAGCTGCAGGCCTTTGGGGGACCAGCTAAGTTAAGTCTGTGTTATGCCACGCCACATGGCCAGCTGGCAGGACCCAAAGCTGGCATGACAGAATGTGACAGAGGATCTCTCCATTGGGGACTAGGGGAATCCCGGCACAATAACGCTGATGGTAGGGGCTAAGGCCCAGATTTAATCACAGTGCGCATCCCAAATTGCTTCCTATTCCTTATATAGGGCACTACTTTTGACCTAAGCCCTATGGGAACCGTAATGGGTCCTGGTCAAATGTAGTGCACTATATAGAGAAAAGGATGCAATTTGGGACTCACTCACAGTCATCACCCACCTGCCAATAGAAAATGACACGTTGGGTATCGATGGCAGGATCCCTGTGGTGTTGAGCCCCCAGCACTGGTAGAGGATAGGGAGCAGCTGCCAATCACCAGCAGGGTTTAATGGTGATGTGTGTGTCTAGGCTCAATGGTGCTGCTTGTAGGCAGGGTATTCTAGGTGAGTCTCCATTAACCATGGATGTGACAGTAAGACCCCAGGATGAATAAGGATTCATGGTATGACGAACCAATGGCTCTGACTTTTAGAGAGAGAGAGAGAGAGAGAGAGAGAGAGAGAGAGAGAGAGAGAGAGAGAGAGAGAGAGAGAGAGTGGCTGATTAACAATGAGTTACAGCTGATGCTTGTTGAGGAGCAGCGTTCTAGGCAACTAGTTAAAATGTTGCAAACAGGCGTGGAGGCTGATTGGCAATTAGTAGCAGCTGGTGCTTGTTGAGCTGCTAGGGAGCAGCGTTCAAGGCCACTAGTTAAAGTGGTGAAGTCAAGTCTGGTCCTCTCGTCTGAATTAGAGCAAATGCTTAACACCATAAAGAGAGGGTGAGGCAAGCTTGGTTTGATATGAAGCATTTTCACAACACCATTTTGACACCGAAAGTTGGCAATGTCAGACTTGTATATTCATGATTCCAAACTGCTCAGTAATGGAAGATCCAGATCTAATCCAGACTCAGGAACTGCTCAGTAAGGGAAGATCCAGATCTAATCCAGACTCAGGAACTGCTCACTAAGGGAAGATCCAGATCTAATCCAGACTCAGGAACTGCTCAGTAAGGGAAGATCCAGATCTAATCCAGACTCAGGAACTGCTCACTAAGGGAAGATCCAGATCTAATCCAGACTCAGGAACTGCTCACTAAGGGAAGATCCAGATCTAGTCCAGACGCAGGAATTGATAATAGTATTTACGTCTTGATTAACTTGTGTAAATAATACATTTGTTTGGTTGTATGTTTCTTTTTTTTTTTTTTTTACATCTGAAGAGTAAAGTTGTGATTCTGAATCACTTAAATTTAAACACCAACATTTCCAGAACTCTGCTTTGTTAAATTCGTCTGATTGTGATGCTTTGGTTTTTTTTTCCCGCAGAGATCAAATCAAGGAGAGTTTAGATTTGTATGGATGGCAGAGCGGCGTTTACCCAACTGATTTTAACCAGAGCTGCTGGTTGACAGCAGCAAGAGAACAGACGTCTGTTCTAACCACGCTAAATCACACACTGGCGTCTTCCTGAATGCTACCCTATTCCCTATATAGTGCACTGCTGTTGACCAGAGGCCCTGTATAGGGAACAGCATAGCATTTGGAACACAACCACAGAGAAAACGGCTCATCGGGTTGCTATAGAAGCTATTCAGCCTTGACAGGCAACACTGCAGTGGTTTGGACTCCAATCGTTCTCTGAGAAATGTTATGCTTCTTGGCCCATGTTGTGCATTTTGGCCTTTCAGGAAAGCTTCACATAGTCAATGTTATTCTATATTGTTGAACACAGTTTGTGAGAGAAAAGCTATGATTTTGAGTGTTGACGCATAAGTTACACACACACACACACACACACACACACACTGGTTGACACACACACACACACACACACACTCAGAATCATACACACACACACACACACACACACTCAGAATCATACACACACACACACACACACACACACACACACACACACACACACACACACACACACACACACACACACACACACTCAGAATCATACACACACACACACACACACACACACACCCAGAATCATACACACACACACACACACACACACACACACACACACACAACACACACACACACACACACACACACACACACACACACACACACACACACACACACACACACACACACACACACACACACACACACACACACACACACACACACAATCACACACTCAGAATCATACACACACACACACACACACACACACACACACACACACACACACACACACACACACTCAGAATCATACACACAACACACACACACACACACACACACACACACACACTCAGAATCATACACACACACACACACACACACACACACACACACACACACACACACACACACACACACACACACACACACACACACACACACACAGAATCATACACACACACACACACACACACACACACACACACACACACACACTCAGAATCATACACACACACACACACACACACACACACACACACACACACACACACACACACACACACACACACACACACACACACACACTCAGAATCATACACACACACACACACACACACACACACACACACACACACACACACACACACACACACACACTCAGAATCACACACACACACACACACACACACACACACACACACACACACACACACACACACACACACACACACACACACACACACACACACACTCAGAATCATACACACACACACACACACACACACACACACACACACACACACACACACACACACACACACACACACACTCAGAATCATACACACACACACACACACACACACACACACACACACACACACACACACACACTCAGAATCATACACACACACACACACACACACACACACACACACACACAGAATCATACACACACACACACACACACACACACACACACACACACACACACACACACACACACACACACACACACACACACACTCAGAATCATACACACACACACACACACACACACACACACACACACACACACACACACACACACACACACACACACACAAACAATTTCCTTTTTGTCAGCAGGTGACATCATTATTCCACGGTAAGCAGCATCTGTGTGGTTAATCGGTTAATATGTCGGAGAAAAGTTGAACAATGTTTTGATTTGTTGATTGATTTCATTTATTACATTTTTTAAAAAGAATGATAACAGACTCTCGACCAATACCAGATCAAACAACGTGTTTTTTGTTTTCGTTGTTTTTTGTCTTCATTCATAGATTGATCAAACTCTTTGACCAAGACTGAAAACCACTATAACAGCTTTTTTAAATTTAATTTAATTTCATTTGAATTTGACACTTCAGCCTAAATGTTGTTTTTTCCGTTGCGGGGAAAGGCCTTTAGAAGGCATGTTGGGGGATGTTTTAGAGTGTAGCTCTGTCACATTACATTGAATCCGGGTCTTCATCTGAACATACCAACCGGGTCGTTCAAGATTGGCGTTGAAATTAGACGTCTATCGCTGTCCTGAAGACGTCGGGAAATGCCTTCAAAACCAGCCGCTAGAGGCAACAGTGAGCACTATTACCGTCAAGTAATAGTTTTGCCGGAGTGTTGTGGATGAGGGGATGGGGAAGATAGAGGTACGGGAGGGAGAGAGATGGGGGAGATGGAGGTACGGGAGGGAGAGAGAGATGGGCAACATGGAGGTATGAGAGGGAGAGATGGGGGAGATGGAGGTATGGGAGGGAGAGAGAGATGGGGGAGATGGAGGTATGGGAGGGAGAGATGGGGGAGATGGGGGAGGATGGACTCATGTGAGTGTGGGTCTGAGTGTTATGCTTCTCTTCAAAGCCCTGTTTCTGTTTTTGTCTTTTTGCTGGGGGTGGATGTGCAGACGGTGGAGGGCTTGTGCTGTTTCTACTGGGGTAAGGGTTAGCATGGCTAGGGAGTGTTAGCCCAAAACCTCTCACCCCAACCTGGCTAGCGGCTAGCACAACACTCAGGCTGCACTCCAAAATGGAACACGGTTCCCTACAGTACAGAAAATAGCGTACCACAGAACACTCAATGAACATGTGATACATTATATTATAATGTATTTGACTAGTTATACACACCTATAGGCTAATGAGACAAAATGAAATAG
>NC_056457.1:34255234-34287734 GCF_018296145.1 Oncorhynchus tshawytscha | reverse complement strand
TTTACATTTTAGTCATTTACAAGACGTGGTTTTCCAGAGCAGCTTACAGACAGTGCATTTGGTAAGATAAGGTAGGTAAGACAACCGAAAGGAGAACAGCACAGATAAGGTAGGTAAGACAACCGAAAGGAGAACAGCACAGATAAGGTAGGTAAGACAACCGAAAGGAGAACAGCACGGATAAGGTAGGTAAGACAACCGAAAGGAGAACAGCACGGATAAGGTAGGTAAGACAACCGAAAGGAGAACAGCACGGATAAGGTAGGTAAGACAACCGAAAGGAGAACAGCACGGATAAGGTAGGTAAGACAACAGAAAGGAGAACAGCACAGATAAGGTAGGTAAGACAACCGAAAGGAGAACAGCACAGATAAGGTAGGTAAGACAACCGAAAGGAGAACAGCACGGATAAGGTAGGTAAGACAACCGAAAGGAGAACAGCACAGATAAGGTAGGTAAGACAACCGAAAGGAGAACAGCACAGATAAGCTAGGTAAGACAACCGAAAGGAGAACAGCACAGATAAGGTAGGTAAGACAACCGAAAGGAGAACAGCATGGATAAGGTAGGTAAGACAACCGAAAGGAGAACAGCACGGATAAGGTAGGTAAGACAACAGAAAGGAGAACAGCACAGATAAGGTAGGTAAGACAACCGAAAGGAGAACAGCACAGATAAGGTAGGTAAGACAGAACCGAAAGGAGAACCGAAAGGAGAACAGCACGGATAAGGTAGGTAAGACAACCGAAAGGAGAACAGCACGGATAAGGTAGGTAAGACAACCGAAAGGAGAACAGCACGGATAAGGTAGGTAAGACAACCGAAAGGAGAACAGCACAGATAAGGTAGGTAAGACAACCGAAAGGAGAACAGCACAGATAAGCTAGGTAAGACAACCGAAAGGAGAACAGCACGGATAAGGTAGGTAAGACAACCGAAAGGAGAACAGCACAGATAAGGTAGGTAAGACAACCGAAAGGAGAACAGCACAGATAAGGTAGGTAAGACAACCGAAAGGAGAACAGCACAGATAAGGTAGGTAAGACAACCGAAAGGAGAACAGCACAGATAAGGTAGGTAAGACAACCGAAAGGAGAACAGCACAGATAAGGTAGGTAAGACAACCGAAAGGAGAACAGCACAGATAAGGTAGGTAAGACAACCGAAAGGAGAACAGCACGGATAAGGTAGGTAAGACAACCGAAAGGTAGGTAAGACAGGAGAACAGCACAGATAAGGTAGGTAAGACAACCGAAAGGAGAACAGCACAGATAAGGTAGGTAAGACAACCGAAAGGAGAACAGCACAGATAAGCTAGGTAAGACAACCGAAAGGAGAACAGCACGGATAAGGTAGGTAAGACAACCGAAAGGAGAACAGCACAGATAAGGTAGGTAAGACAACCGAAAGGAGAACAGCACAGATAAGGTAGGTAAGACAACCGAAAGGAGAACAGCACAGATAAGGTAGGTAAGACAACCGAAAGGAGAACAGCACAGATAAGGTAGGTAAGACAACCGAAAGGAGAACAGCACAGATAAGGTAGGTAAGACAACCGAAAGGAGAACAGCACAGATAAGGTAGGTAAGACAACCGAAAGGAGAACAGCACAGATAAGGTAGGTAAGACAACCGAAAGGAGAACAGCACAGATAAGGTAGGTAAGACAACCGAAAGGAGAACAGCACGGATAAGGTAGGTAAGACAACCGAAAGGAGAACAGCACGGATAAGGTAGGTAAGACAACCGAAAGGAGAACAGCACAGATAAGGTAGGTAAGACAACCGAAAGGAGAACAGCACAGATAAGGTAGGTAAGACAACCGAAAGGAGAACAGCACAGATAAGGTAGGTAAGACAACCGAAAGGAGAACAGCACGGATAAGGTAGGTAAGACAACAGAAAGGAGAACAGCACAGATAAGGTAGGTAAGACAACAGAAAGGAGAACAGCACAGATAAGGTAGGTAAGACAACCGAAAGGAGAACAGCACGGATAAGGTAGGTAAGACAACAGAAAGGAGAACAGCACAGATAAGGTAGGTAAGACAACCGAAAGGAGAACAGCACGGATAAGGTAGGTAAGACAACAGAAAGGAGAACAGCACAGATAAGGTAGGTAAGACAACCGAAAGGAGAACAGCACAGATAAGGTAGGTAAGACAACCGAAAGGAGAACAGCACAGATAAGGTAGGTAAGACAACCGAAAGGAGAACAGCACGGATAAGGTAGGTAAGACAACAGAAAGGAGAACAGCACAGATAAGGTAGGTAAGACAACCGAAAGGAGAACAGCACGGATAAGGTAGGTAAGACAACCGAAAGGAGAACAGCACAGATAAGGTAGGTAAGACAACCGAAAGGAGAACAGCACAGATAAGGTAGGTAAGACAACCGAAAGGAGAACAGCACAGATAAGGTAGGTAAGACAACCGAAAGGAGAACAGCACAGATAAGGTAGGTAAGACAACCGAATAGTCATTGCAAGTTAAAAAATAAAATAAAATCTGCAATAATATTCACACCCAATACAAAGGAAAATGTCACGGGTGAGATGTGGCCTCAAGGTGAGTTCAGGTTCATCATGAACTACAGTGCCTTGCGAAAGTATTCGGCCCCCTTGAACTTTGCGACCTTTTGCCACATTTCAGGCTTCAAACATAAAGATATAAATCTGTATTTTTTTGTGAAGAATCAACAACAAGTGGGACACAATCATGAAGTGGAACGACATTTATTGGATATTTCAAACTTTTTTAACAAATCAAAAACTGAAAAATTGGGCGTGCAAAATTATTCAGCCCCTTTACTTTCAGTGCAGCAAACTCTCTCCAGAAGTTCAGTGAGGATCTCTGAATGATCCAATGTTGACCTAAATGACTAATGATGATAAATACAATCCACCTGTGTGTAATCAAGTCTCCGTATAAATGCACCTGCACTGTGATAGTCTCAGATGTCCGTTAAAAGCGCAGAGAGCATCATGAAGAACAAGGAACACACCAGGCAGGTCCGAGATACTGTTGTGAAGAAGTTTAAAGCCGGATTTGGATACAAAAAGATTTCCCAAGCTTTAAACATCCCAAGGAGCACTGTGCAAGCGATAATATTGAAATGGAAGGAGTATCAGACCACTGCAAATCTACCAAGACCTGGCCGTCCCTCTAAACTTTCAGCTCATACAAGGAGAAGACTGATCAGAGATGCAGCCAAGAGGCCCATGATCACTCTGGATGAACTGCAGAGATCTACAGCTGAGGTGGGAGACTCTGTCCATAGGACAACAATCAGTCGTATATTGCACAATTCTGGCCTTTATGGAAGAGTGGCAAGAAGAAAGCCATTTCTTAAAGATATCCATTATAAGTGTCGTTTAAAGTTTGCCACAAGCCACCTGGGAGACACACCAAACATGTGGAAGAAGGTGCTCTGGTCAGATGAAACCAAAATTGAACTTTTTGGCAACAATGCAAAACGTTATGTTTGGCGTAAAAGCAACACAGCTCATCACCCTGAACACATCATCCCCACTGTCAAACATGGTGGTGGCAGCATCATGGTTTGGGCCTGCTTTTCTTCAGCAGGGACAGGGAAGATGGTTAAAATTGATGGGAAGATGGATGGAGCCAAATACAGGACCATTCTGGAAGAAAACCTGATGGAGTCTGCAAAGGACCTGAGACTGGGACAGAGATTTGTCTTCCAACAAGACAATGATCCAAAACATAAAGCAAAATCTACAATGGAATGGTTCAAAAATAAACATATCCAGGTGTTAGAATGGCCAAGTCAAAGTCCAGACCTGAATCCAATCGAGAATCTGTGGAAAGAACTGAAAACTGCTGTTCACAAATGCTCTCCATCCAACCTCACTGAGCTCGAGCTGTTTTGCAAGGAGGAATGGGAAAAATTTCAGTCTCTCGATGTGCAAAACTGATAGAGACATACCCCAAGCGACTTACAGCTGTAATCACAGCAAAAGGTGGCGCTACAAAGTATTAACTTAAGGGGGCTGAATAATTTTGCACACCCAATTTTTTCAGTTTTTGATTTGTTAAAAAAGTTTGAAATATCCAATAAATGTCGTTCCACTTCATGATTGTGTCCCACTTGTTGTTGATTCTTCACAAAAAAATACAGTTTTATATCTTTATGTTTGAAGCCTGAAATGTGGCAAAAGGTCGCAAAGTTCAAGGTGGCTGAATACTTTCGCAAGGCACTGTATGGGTTCACAGAGTTGAGACGATGTGTCATAAACAGTTGTGTAAAGTACTTATGTAAAAGTACTTCAAAGTACTACTGTCCCTGTCTGTACTGAGAGTATTAGTACTAGTACTAGTGTCTATCTGTAAATAAAAAATACAAAATAAAATATTTCAAACCCAATTACTTTTAGATTTTTACTCAAGTAGTATTTTACTGGGTGTACTTGTCATTTTTTATTAAGGTATATTTTTATTTTATTCCAAGTATGACAAATGAATGCTTTTTCCACTGCTGATCATAAGCAGTAGAGATTCACAGAGGTCTGTCATAACCACTAGTTGTGGACAGGGTTGAGGAAAACACACCAGTGTCCAGGTGCTGCGTCTCTGTTGCCATGCCGATTGGGAGCCAACTGAGGTTCACACCTCACTCATGGAGATTAACATAGGCAGCCCAAACAACAGACCCACACAAACATGCCCAATCACACACACCGGCACACACACCGGCACACACACACATACACACACACCGGCACATACACACACACACACACACACAAACACACACACACCGGTTCAATCAGAGAGAGAGAGAGAGAGAGAGAAATAACATGACTAAGCAGAGGGAGAGGGAGAAGGGAGAGGGAGAAGGGAGAGGGAGAGGGAGATGCCGAGAGAGAGAAAGAGAGAGAGAGAGATGCCGAGAGAGATGCCGAGAGAGAGAGAGAGAGAGAGAGAGAGAGAGAGAGACAGAGAGAGAGAGAGAGAGAGAGAGAGAGAGAGAGAGAGAGAGAGAGAGAGAGAGAGAGAGAGAGAGAGAGAGAGAGAGAGAGAGAGAGAGAGAGAGAGAAAGAGAGAGAGAGAAAGAGAGAGACAGAGAGAGAGAGAGAGAGAGAGAGAGAGAGAGAGAGAGAGAGAGACAGAGACAGAGACAGAGAGAGAGAGAGAGAGAGAGAGAGAGAGAGAGAGAGAGAACGAACTACTGTAAATGAGGAAACGAGTTGAGATCGGATCATTGAAAAGTAATCTGATTACATGATGCGGCATCCATGCTTCCATTCTGAGCCAAGTCACTCACATGGTACAGTTTACTGGGCCTGTTAGAGAATCTAGAGGGACAATCGGAGCCCCCTGGTTTAACTCCTCTCTCTGTCGAAGTCCCTCCATCTTCTTTCAATAGCGATTGATATGTGCTATTAGAGGGTATTCACTGTGTAGTTTGTTCTTCCATGAAAAGCAGTTGATTGGTCTGTTTGCAGGAATGTTCATGATTGGGATTTGGAAAGCAATGACTGCATCCCAAATAGCGCCCTATCCCCTATATAATGTCTATATACTCCTGGTTAAAAGTAGTGCACTATTTAGGGAATACATTGTCACTTGGGACGCAGCCGTTGTCATCATCAGGGTTAAGACCAGGGGGAAAGGATACAAGGTACTTAATGACAATGAGGAAACAGAGATGGAGAACGACACGCTTCAGAGACAAATGCCGGGGAGAAGGTTCCTGTTTCAGAGAGAAGGGTTCTGCTTCAGAGAGAAGGGTCATGCTTCAGAGAGAAATAACGGGGAGAAGGGTCCTGTTTCAGAGAGAAGGGTTCTGCTTCAGAGAGAAGGGTCATGCTTCAGAGAGAAATGCCGGGGAGAAGGGTCCTGTTTCAGAGAGGAAGTTCATGCTTCAGAGAGGAGAAGGGTCATGTTTCAGAGAGAAGGGTTCTGCTTCAGAGAGAAGGTTCATGCTTCAGAGACAAATGCCGGGGAGAAGGTTCCTGTTTCAGAGAGAAGGGTTCTGCTTCAGAGAGAAGGGTCATGCTTCAGAGAGAAATAACGGGGAGAAGGGTCCTGTTTCAGAGAGAAGGGTTCTGCTTCAGAGAGAAGGGTCATGCTTCAGAGAGAAATGCCGGGGAGAAGGGTCCTGTTTCAGAGAGGAAGTTCATGCTTCAGAGAGGAGAAGGGTCATGTTTCAGAGAGAAGGGTTCTGCTTCAGAGAGAAGGTTCATGCTTCAGAGACAAATGCCGGGGAGAAGGTTCTTGTTTCAGAGAGAAGGGTTCTGCTTCAGAGAGAAGGGTCATGCTTCAGAGAGAAATACCGGGGAGAAGGGTCCTGTTTCAGAGAGAAAGTTCATGCTTCAGAGAGGAGAAGGGTCATGTTTCAGAGAGAAGGGTTCTGCTTCAGAGAGAAGGTTCATGCTTCAGAGAGAAATGCCGGGGAGAAGGGTCCTGTTTTCAGAGAGGAGAAGGGTGATGCATCAGACAGGAGAATGGTCATGCTTCAGAGAGGAGTAGGGTCATGTTTCAGAGAGAAGGGTCATGCTTCAGAGAGGAGAATGGTCATGCTTCAGAGAGGAGTAGGGTCATGCTTCAGAGAGAAGGGTCATTCTTCAGAGAGAACGGTCATGCTTCAGAGAGGAGAATGGTCATTCTTCAGAGAGAAGGGTCATGCTTCAGAGAGGAGAAGGGTCATGCTTCAGAGAGAAGGGTTCTGCTTCAGAGAGGAGAAGGGTCATGCTTCAGAGAGGGGAAGGGTCATGCTTCAGAGAGGAGTAGGGTTCTGCTTCAGAGAGGAGAAGGGTTCTGCTTCAGAGAGGAGAAGGGTCACGCTTCAGAGAGAAGGGTTCTGCTTCAGAGAGGAGAAGAGTCATGCTTCAGAGAGGAAAAGGGTCATGCTTCAGAGAGAAGGGTTCTGCTTCAGAGAGGAGTAGGGTTCTGCTTCAGAGAGGAGAAGGGTCGTGCTTCAGAGAGGAAAAGGGTCATGCTTCAGAGAGGAGTAGGGTTCTGCCTCAAAGAGGAGAAGGGTTCTGCTTCAGAGAGGAGGGTCATGCTTCAGAGAGAAGGGTCATGCTTCAGAGAGAAGGGTTCTGCTTCAGAGAGAAGGGTCATGCTTCAGAGAGGAGAAGGGTCATGCTTCAGAGAGAAGGGTCATGCTTCAGAGAGAAGAAGGGTCATGCTTCAGAGAGGAGAAGGTTCATGCTTCAGAGAGGAGAAGGGTTCTGCTTCAGATTGGAGAAGGGTCATGCTTCAGAGAGAAGGGTCATGCTTCAGAGAGAAGGGTCATGCTTCAAAGAGAAGGGTCATGCTTCAGAGAGAAGGGTGATGCTTCAGAGAGGAGAAGGGTGATGCTTCAGACAGGAGAACGGTCATGCTTCAGAGAGGAGAAGGGTCATGTTTCAGAGAGAAGTGTCATGCTTCAGAGAGGAGAATGGTCATGTTTCAGAGAGAAGGATCATGTTTCAGAGAGAAGGGTCATGCTTCAGAGAGAAGGGTCATGTTTCAGAGAGAAGGGTCATGTTTCAGAGAGAAGGGTCATGTTTCAGAAAGAAGGGTCATGTTTCAGAGAGAAGGGTCATGTTTCAGAGAGAAGGGTCATGTTTCAGAGAGAAGGGTTATGTTTCAGAGAGAAGGATCATGCTTCAGAGAGAAGGATCATGCTTCAGAGAGAAGGATCATGCTTCAGAGAGAAGGATCATGCTTCAGAGAGAAGGATCATGTTTCAGAGAGAAGGGTTATGTTTCAGAGAGAAGGATCATGCTTCAGAGAGAAGGATCATGCTTCAGAGAGAAGGATCATGCTTCAGAGAGAAGGATCATGCTTCAGAGAGAAGGGTCATGCTTCAAAGAGAAGGGTCATGCTTCAGAGAGAAGGGTTCTGCTTCAGAGAGGAGAAGGGTCGTGCTTCAGAGAGGAAAAGGGTCATGCTTCAGAGAGAAGGGTTCTGCTTCAGAAAGAAGGTTCATGCTTCAGAGAGGAGAAGGTTCATGCTTCAGAGAGGAGAAGGGTTCTGCTTCAGATTGGATAAGGGTCATGCTTCAGAAAGGAGAAGGTTCATGCTTCAGAGAGAAGAAGGGTCATGTTTCAGAGAGGAGAAGGGTCATGCTTCAGAGAGGAGAAGGGTCATGCTTCAGAGAGAAGAAGGGTCATGCTTCAGAGAGGAGAAGGGTCATGCTTCAGAGAGAAGGGTCATGTTTCAGAGAGAAGGGTCATGTTTCAGAAAGAAGGGTCATGTTTCAGAGAGAAGGGTCATGTTTCAGAGAGAAGGGTCATGTTTCAGAGAGAAGGGTCATGTTCAGAGAGAAGGGTCATGCTTCAGGGAGAAGGGTCATGTTTCAGAGAGAAGGGTCATGTTTCAGAGAGAATTGTCATGCTTCAGAGAGAAGGGTCATGTTTCAGACAGAAGGGTCATGTTTCAGAGAGAAGGGTTATGTTTCAGAGAGAAGGATCATGCTTCAGAGAGAAGGATCATGCTTCAGAGAGAAGATTCATGCTTCAGAGAGAAGGATCATGCTTCAGAGAGAAGATTCATGCTTCAGAGAGAAGGATCATGCTTCAGAGAGAAGATTCATGCTTCAGAGAGAAGGATCATGCTTCAGAGAGAAGATTCATGCTTCAGAGAGAAGGGTCATGCTTCAGAGAGAAGGATCTACCTTAATAGCTGGTGTTCTGCTGAAACGTAACAAATCTGTTTTTGTTTCAGGACAGACTGACCCAGAGACCCGAGGCCACAGCCACTTACACTTATCCCAGCCGTTGGTAAATATCCTTCAATTCATCAGGCAAAGGAGAAAGAAGAAGAGAAGACAAAATAACAAGGCCAGGAGGTGTAAAAGTTGTCTTGAGGGCATGGAGGGCATTGTTCCCTCTATCAATACACAGGGAGGGAGGGAGGGAGGGAGGGAGGGAGGGAGGGAGGGAGGGAGGGAGGGAGGGAGGGAGGGAGGGAGGGAGGGAGGGAGGGAGGGAGGGAGGGAGGGAGGGAGGGGCAAGAGGAGTCCGAGGCTGGGAACTTCCCTGGGGGGTATTTTCGTGAAGGTGGAGGGGTGGAGGCACGCTACGGACTTAGTTTGTGTCAGTGTCCCCCGTAACAGTAACGGAGTAACATGCAGACTATAGGCCTCTTTCAATACAACCCTGATCCAGACAGTGACGAATAAAACTCCACAGACCATTTCACACACAATATGGTTCTTATATAAGAGACTGGTTATTGAGTTGGAAGGAAATGTTGACCTCTTTCAGTGTTTGATGTGCTAACGGAGTGTTGTTTTGTTTCCCTATATTGGGGACGGCAGGGTAGTCTAGTGGTTAGAGGAGGTAGGTAGTCTAGTGGTTAGAGGAGACAGGTAGCCTAGTGGTTAGAGAGGCAGGTAGCCTAGTGGTTAGAGGAGACAGGTAGCCTAGTGGTTAGAGAGGCAGGTAGTCTAGTGGTTAGAGGAGACAGGTAGCCTAGTGGTTAGAGGAGGCAGGTAGCCTAGTGGTTAGAGAGACAGGTAGCCTAGTGGTTATAGGAGGCAGGTAGTCTAGTGGTTAGAGGAGACAGGTAGTCTAGTGGTTAGAGGAGACAGGTAGTCTAGTGGTTAGAGGAGGCAGGTAGTCTAGTGGTTAGAGGAGACAGGTAGTCTAGTGGTTATAGGAGGCAGGTAGTCTAGTGGTTAGAGGAGACAGGTAGTCTAGTGGTTATAGGAGACAGGTAGTCTAGTGGTTAGAGGAGACAGGTAGTCTAGTGGTTAGAGAAGACAGGTAGCCTGGTGGTTAGAGGAGGCAGGTAGCCTAGTGGTTAGAGGAGGCAGGTAGTCTAGTGGTTAGAGGAGACAGGTAGCCTAGTGGTTAGAGAAGACAGGTAGCCTGGTGGTTAGAGGAGGCAGGTAGTCTAGTGGTTAGAGGAGACAGGTAGCCTAGTGGTTAGAGAAGACAGGTAGCCTGGTGGTTAGAGGAGGCAGGTAGTCTAGTGGTTAGAGGAGACAGGTAGCCTAGTGGTTAGAGAAGACAGGTAGCCTGGTGGTTAGAGGAGGCAGGTAGTCTAGTGGTTAGAGGAGGCAGGTAGTCTAGTGGTTAGAGGAGGCAGGGTAGCCTAGTGGTTAGAGGAGGCAGGTAGTCTAGTGGTTAGAGGAGACAGGTAGCCTAGTGGTTAGAGGAGACAGGTAGCCTGGTGGTTAGAGGAGGCAGGTAGTCTAGTGGTTAGAGAAGACAGGTAGCCTGTGGTTAGAGGAGGCAGGTAGCCTGGTGGTTAGAGAAGACAGGTAGCCTGGTGGTTAGAGAAGACAGGTAGCCTGGTGGTTAGAGGAGGCAGGTAGTCTAGTGGTTAGAGGAGACAGGTAGCCTAGTGGTTAGAGGAGACAGGTAGCCTGGTGGTTAGAGGAGGCAGGTAGTCTAGTGGTTAGAGGAGACAGGTAGTCTAGTGGTTAGAGGAGACAGGTAGCCTAGTGGTTAGAGAAGACAGGTAGCCTGGTGGTTAGAGGAGGCAGGTAGTCTAGTGGTTAGAGGAGACAGGTAGCCTGGTGGTTAGAGGAGGCAGGTAGCCTGGTGGTTAGAGAAGACAGGTAGCCTGGTGGTTAGAGGAGGCAGGTAGCCTGGTGGTTAGAGGAGGCAGGTAGCCTGGTGGTTAGAGGAGGCAGGTAGCCTGGTGGTTAGAGAAGACAGGTAGCCTGGTGGTTAGAGAAGACAGGTAGCCTAGTGGTTAGAGGAGGCAGGTAGCCTGGTGGTTAGAGAAGACAGGTAGCCTGGTGGTTAGAGGAGGCAGGTAGTCTAGTGGTTAGAGGAGACAGGTAGCCTGGTGGTTAGAGGAGGCAGGTAGTCTAGTGGTTAGAGGAGACAGGTAGCCTAGTGGTTAGAGAAGACAGGTAGCCTGGTGGTTAGAGGAGGCAGGTAGTCTAGTGGTTAGAGGAGACAGTTAGCCTAGTGGTTAGAGGAGACAGGTAGTCTAGTGGTTAGAGGAGACAGGTAGTCTAGTGGTTAGAGGAGACAGGTAGTCTAGTGGTTAGAGGAGGCAGGTAGCCTGGTGGTTAGAGGAGGCAGGTAGCCTGGTGGTTAGAGGAGGCAGGTAGCCTGGTGGTTAGAGAAGACAGGTAGCCTGGTGGTTAGAGGAGGCAGGTAGTCTAGTGGTTAGAGGAGACATGTAGCCTGGTGGTTAGAGGAGGCAGGTAGTCTAGTGGTTAGAGGAGACAGGTAGCCTAGTGGTTAGAGAAGACAGGTAGCCTGGTGGTTAGAGGAGGCAGGTAGTCTAGTGGTTAGAGGAGACAGGTAGTCTAGTGGTTAGAGGAGACAGTTAGCCTAGTGGTTAGAGGAGGCAGGTAGTCTAGTGGTTAGAGGAGACAGGTAGTCTAGTGGTTAGAGGAGACAGGTAGTCTAGTGGTTAGAGGAGACAGGTAGTCTAGTGGTTAGAGGAGACAGGTAGTCTGGTGGTTAGAGGAGACAGGTAGTCTAGTGGTTAGAGGAGACAGGTAGTCTAGTGGTTAGAGGAGACAGGTAGTCTAGTGGTTAGAGGAGACAGGTAGTCAAGTGGTTAGAGGAGACAGGTAGTCTAGTGGTTAGAGGAGACAGGTAGTCTAGTGGTTAGAGGAGACAGGTAGTCTAGTGGTTAGAGGAGACAGGTAGTCTAGTGGTTAGAGGAGACAGGTAGTCTGGTGGTTAGAGGAGGCAGGTAGCCTGGTGGTTAGAGAAGACAGGTAGCCTGGTGGTTAGAGGAGGCAGGTAGTCTAGTGGTTAGAGGAGACAGGTAGCCTGGTGGTTAGAGGAGGCAGGTAGTCTAGTGGTTAGAGGAGACAGGTAGCCTAGTGGTTAGAGAAGACAGGTAGCCTGGTGGTTAGAGGAGGCAGGTAGTCTAGTGGTTAGAGGAGGCAGGTAGTCTAGTGGTTAGAGGAGACAGGTAGCCTAGTGGTTAGAGGAGACAGGTAGTCTGGTGGTTAGAGGAGACAGGTAGTCTGGTGGTTAGAGGAGACAGGTAGTCTAGTGGTTAGAGGAGACAGGTAGCCTGGTGGTTAGAGGAGGCAGGTAGCCTGGTGGTTAGAGAAGACAGGTAGCCTGGTGGTTAGAGAAGACAGGTAGCCTAGTGGTTAGAGGAGGCAGGTAGCCTGGTGGTTAGAGAAGACAGGTAGCCTGGTGGTTAGAGGAGGCAGGTAGTCTAGTGGTTAGAGGAGACAGGTAGCCTGGTGGTTAGAGGAGGCAGGTAGTCTAATGGTTAGAGGAGACAGGTAGCCTAGTGGTTAGAGAAGACAGGTAGCCTGGTGGTTAGAGGAGGCAGGTAGTCTAGTGGTTAGAGGAGGCAGGTAGTCTAGTGGTTAGAGGAGACAGTTAGCCTAGTGGTTAGAGGAGACAGGTAGTCTAGTGGTTAGAGGAGACAGGTAGTCTAGTGGTTAGAGGAGACAGGTAGTCTAGTGGTTAGAGGAGACAGGTAGTCTAGTGGTTAGAGGAGACAGGTAGTCTGGTGGTTAGAGGAGACAGGTAGTCTAGTGGTTAGAGGAGACAGGTAGTCTAGTGGTTAGAGGAGACAGGTAGTCTAGTGGTTAGAGGAGACAGGTAGTCTAGTGGTTAGAGGAGACAGGTAGTCTAGTGGTTAGAGGAGACAGGTAGTCTAATGGTTAGAGGAGACAGGTAGCCTGGTAGTTAGAGTGTTGGACTAGTAACTGAAAGGATGCAGGATCGAATCCCTGAGCTGCCCCTGAACAAGGCAGTTAACCCACTGTTCCTAGGCTGTCATTGTAAATAAGAATGCATCCTTAACTGACTTGCCTGGTTAAATAAAAGTGTGCTCTATCTTTGAAGAGGGCCAATAGGGCTCTGGTTAAAAGTGTGACACTATATTTGTATTTTATTCCGGATCCCCATTGGCTGATGCCAAGGCAACAGCTACACTTCCTGGGTCCAATTACAATGACGTACAATTAAACAGTTTATAACACAACACATTATTACGCACTGATCTACCAATATATAATCAATACAAAAACAATATTAGATTCAAATGTGTGTGTGTGTGTGTGTCTGTGTATGTGTGTGTGTGTGTGTGTGTGTGTGTGTGTGTGTGTGTGTGTGTGTGTGTGTGTGTGTGTGTGTGTGTGTGTGTGTGTGTGTGTGTGTGTGTGTGTGTGTGTGTGTGTGTGTGTGTGTGTGTGTGTGTGTGTGTGTGTGTGTGTGTGTGTGTGTGTGTGTGTGTGTGTGTGTGTGTGTGTGTGTGTGTGTGTGTGTGTGTGTGTGTGTGTGTGCCTGTCTGTGTGTATCTTTCCACAGTCCCCGGCTGTCCCATAAGGTATAGTTGTATCTGTTTCTACAGCTTTACTGAGTTACTTGATGTGGAATTGAGTACCATGTAGTCATGTCTCTATGTAGTACTGTGGAATAGAGTTCCATGTAGTCATGTCTCTATGTAGTACTGTGGAATAGAGTACCATGTAGTCATGGCTCTATGTAGTACTGTGGAATAGAGTTCCATGTAGTCATGTCTCTATGTAGTACTGTGGAATAGAGTACCATGTAGTCATGGCTCTATGTAGTACTGTGGAATAGAGTTCCATGTAGTCATGTCTCTATGTAGTACTGTGGAATAGAGTACCATGTAGTCATGGCTCTATGTAGTACTGTGGAATAGAGTACCATGTAGTCATGGCTCTATGTAGTACTGTGGAATAGAGTACCATGTAGTCATGGCTCTATGTAGTACTGTGGAATAGAGTACCATGTAGTCATGGCTCTATGTAGTACTGTGGAATAGAGTACCATGTAGTCATGGCTCTATGTAGTACTGTGGAATAGAGTACCATGTAGTCATGGCTCTATGTAGTACTGTGGAATTGAGTACCATGTAGTCATGGCTCTATGTAGTACTGTGGAATAGAGTACCATGTAGTCATGGCTCTATGTAGTACTGTGGAATAGAGTACCATGTAGTCATGGCTCTATGTAGTACTGTGGAATAGAGTTCCATGTAGTCATGGCTCTATGTAGTACTGTGGAATAGAGTTCCATGTAGTCATGTCTCTATGTAGTACTGTGGAATAGAGTACCATGTAGTCATGGCTCTATGTAGTACTGTGGAATAGAGTTCCATGTAGTCATGTCTCTATGTAGTACTGTGGAATAGAGTTCCATGTAGTCATGTCTCTATGTAGTACTGTGGAATAGAGTACCATGTAGTCATGGCTCTATGTAGTACTGTGGAATAGAGTTCCATGTAGTCATGTCTCTATGTGGTACTGTGAGTTTCCCGTTGTCTGTTCTGGCCTTGGGGACTGTGAAGAGACCTCTGGTGGCATGTCTTGTGGTGTATGCACATGTGTTTGAGCTATGGGGTAACAGATTTCAACATGTCAATACCTCTCAGAAAGACAAGCAGGGGTGCAGTCAATCTCTCCACTACTTTGAGCCGGGAAAGATTATTATTATTATATATTATTATTATAGCATATTATCAATTTCATAATAAATGTGTCAAGTCCAGCGTCGATTTGTTTCCCCCATTACAGACGACAGACCATGAAATGTAATTTACATCTTCAATATAGGAATCACCACAAATCTTCTTGTCGGACCTCATCTACATTAATACAACCCTTAGGAACGTTGGTTTTCCTAGGCTACTATACTGTGATCACTACATCCTATGGATCTGGATACTGTTTTAAAGCACATTTCTGCAGCGTTAGTAAAGATGTGATCAATACATGTGGATGATTTCAGTCCTGTGCTGTTTGTAAACACCCTGGTAGGTTGACTGATAATCTGAACCAGGATGCAGACACTGTGGTGTAGCTTGATGAAAGCTAGTACATATTTAAATCACCAAGAAATATATACATTGGTGTAGTACTTTAAAGTACAACTTAAGCAGTTTTTGGGGGGGTATCTGTACTTTACTTTAGTATTTATATTTTTGCCAACATTTACTTCACTACATTCCTGAAGAAAATAATGTACTGCATCCATCATGAGATGGATGCAATCCCTCTCCCAGACCACCATATGCATGTGTCTCTCAATGGGGGTGATGTCTCTATGGGGGGTGTGTCTCTATGGGGGGTTGTCTCCCAGACCACCATATGCATGTGTCTCTCTATGGGGGTGGTGTCTCTATGGGGGTGTGTCTCTATGGGGGTTGTGACCACCATCATGTGTCTCTCTATGGGGGTGGTGTCTCTATGGGGGTGGTGTCTCTATGGGGGTGGTGTCTCTATGGGGGGTGGTGTCTCTATGGGGGTGGTCTCTATGGGGTGTCTCTCTATGGGGGTGGTGTCTCTATGGGGGTTGTGTCTCTATGGGGGGGTGGTGTCTCTATGGGGGTGTGTCTCTATGGGGGGTGGTGTCTCTATGGGGGTGGTGTCTCTATGGGGGTTGTCTCTATGGGGGGGGTGGTGTCTCTATGGGGGTGGGGGGGGTGGTGTCTCTATGGGGGGTTGTCTCTATGGGGGTGGTGTCTCTATGGGGGTTGTGTCTCTATGGGGGTCTCTATGGGGGTGGTGTCTCTATGTGGGGGTGGTGTCTCTATGGGGGGTTGTCTCTATGGGGGTGGTGTCTCTATGGGGGGGGTGTCTCTATGGGGGGTCTCTATGGGGGTGGTGTCTCTATGGGGGTGGTGTCTCTATGGGGGTTGTGTCTCTATGGGGGGTGGTGTCTCTATGGGGGGGGGTGGTGTCTCTATGGGGGGGGGGGTGGTGTCTCTATGGGGGTCTCTATGGGGGTGGTGTCTCTATGGGGGTGGTGTCTCTATGGGGGTGGTGTCTCTATGTGGGGGTGGTGTCTCTATGGGGGTGGTGTCTCTATGGGGGGGTGGTGTCTCTATGGGGGTGGTGTCTCTATGGGGGGTTGTCTCTATGGGGGTTGTCTCTATGGGGGTTGTCTCTATGGGGGTTGTCTCTATGGGGGTTGTCTCTATGGGGGTTGTCTCTATGGGGGTTGTCTCTATGGGGGTTGTGTCTCTATGTGGGGGTTGTGTCTCTATGTGGGGGTTGTGTCTCTATGGGGGTGGTGTCTCTATGTGGGGGTGGTGTCTCTATGGGGGTTGTCTCTATGGGGGTTGTCTCTATGGGGGTTGTCTCTATGGGGGGTTGTCTCTATGGGGGTGGTGTCTCTATGGGGGTGGTGTCTCTATGGGGGTTGTCTCTATGGGGGGTTGTCTCTATGGGGGGTTGTGTCTCTATGTGGGGGTTGTGTCTCTATGTGGGGGTTGTGTCTCTATGTGGGGGTTGTGTCTCTATGTGGGGGCTGTGTCTCTATGGGGGTTGTGTCTATATGTGGGGGTTGTGTCTCTATGTGGGGGCTGTGTCTCTATGGGGGTTGTGTCTCTATGGGGGTGGTGTCTCTATGGGGGTTGTGTCTATGGGGGTGGTGTCTCTATGGGGGTTGTCTCTATGGGGGTGGTGTCTCTATATGGGGGTTGTGTAATATGTCTCTATGTGGGGGGTTGTGTAACATGTCTCTATATGGGGGGTTGTGTATTGTGTCTGTGGAGGTCCTGGGGTTGAGGTTTGATATTACAGATCCCTGTAGGGCTAACATGTCTTCGTGGAACACCCTAATTACAGCACTGAGACGCCACCTCGCATTCAACAGCAGAAAATACCTATTTATTCCATATGTTAATAAATAACTGAAACATCTGGGTAGCAGTTTAGAGGAGAGTGGGAGAAAGTAAGAGACAAGTGCCCGAGGAAGAGAGAAAGAGACAAGTGCCCGAGGAAGAGAGAAGAGACAAGTGCCCGAGGAAGAGAGAAAGAGACAAGTGCCCGAGGAAGAGAGAAAGAGACAAGTGCCCGAGGAAGAGAGAAAGAGACAAGTGCCCGAGGAAGAGAGAAAGAGACAAGTGCCCGAGGAAGAGAGAAAGAGACAAGTGCCCGAGGAAGAGAGAAAGAGACAAGTGCCCGAGGAAGAGAGAAAGAGACAAGTGCCCGAGGAAGAGAGAAAGAGACAAGTGCCCGAGGAAGAGAGAAAGAGACAAGTGCCCGAGGAAGAGACAAGTGCCCGAGGAAGAGAGAAAGAGACAGTGCCCGAGGAAGAGAGACAAGTGCCCGAGAGAGAAAGAGACAAGTGCCCGAGGAAGAGAGAAAGAGACAAGTGCCCGAGGAAGAGAAAGAGAAAGAGAAGAGAAAGAGACAAGCCCGAGGAAGAGAGAAAGAGACAAGTGCCCGAGGAAGAGAGAAAGAGACAAGTGCCCGAGGAAGAGAGAAAGAGACAAGTGCCCGAGGAAGAGAGAAGAGACAAGTGCCCGAGGAAGAGAGAAAGAGACAAGTGCCCGAGGAAGAGAGAAAGAGACAAGTGAAGCTTTGTCTCTTTAGATTTCACAGCGCCAACGTTGAAGTATGAAAGTGTCTGGTTTGTATTTCAAAGACCTACACTTCCAGGGAAGAAACGAAAACAAATATTTGTTTTTTTTTGGTTTGTTCTGTTTTAATATGGCAGTGAAGTGCAGATTAAATTGAATGCAGGATGGAGTAACGATATGACTGCAATGAAAGGGATTCAGTCTGAAAAGGATACGATCTCAAATGGCACCCTTTTCCCTACATCGTCCACTACTCTTGATCAGGGTCCATAGGGTTCTTATCAAAAGTAGTGCACTATGTAGGGAATAGGGTGCCATTTGCGACGCAGCCCTCTGTATCATTCACATGAATATATTTTTCCTTTCGTTCATCTCTCTTTGATGTTTTGTTTATTCCACGGTGTGATTATTTGAGTCGTAATCTTTTGATCATGTTTTTTAATCGGGCGTTACAACGGATTAAGTGAAGCTGCATTTGGTCAATGACAGGCAGGAGTGTGCAACAACACACATTTTAGCGAGAAGGAAGTGGCTTTTCCATGGAAAATATATTCCGTTTCTGTTCTGCTGTTGTCTTGATTTATTTGTTGTTGTGTTTGGGGATGATGTCATGTTTTGGGGACCAACCTGTTAACGCGTGGAACGTAGAGAGGTAGAGGAGGCTAATCATCGTTAGTCATCGTCAGACACTGTCCCCCCTGACCTGGGACTGTCCCCCTGTCCAGTTACTGTCCCCCTGTCCCGTTACTGTCCCCCTGTCCTGTTACTGTTCCCCTGTCCCGTTACTGTCTGTCCCCCTGTCCTATTACTGTCCCCCTGTCCCGTTACTGTCCCCCTGTCTCGTTACTGTCTCCCCTGTCCCGTTACTGTCCCCCTGTCCCGTTATGTCCCCCTGTCCTGTCACTGTCCCCCTGTCCCATTACTGTTCCCCTGTCCCGTTACAGTATATCCTGTCCCGGTACTGTCCCCCTGTCCTGTCACTGTCCCCCATTTTCCCGTCAATGTCCCCCTGTCCCATTACTGTCCCCCTGTCCTGCGTTGTCTGTCCCCCTGTCCCGTTACTGTCCCCCGTGTCCCGGTTTGTCCCCCCTGTCCCGTTACTGTCCCCCTGTCCTGTCACTGTCCCCCCCCTGTCCTGTCACTGTCCCCCTGTCCAGTTACTGTCCCCCTGTCCCGTTACTGTCCCCCTGTCCTGTTACTGTCCCCCTGTCCTGTCACTGTCCCCCTGTCCCGTTACTGTCCCCCCTGTCATGTCACTGTTTCCCCCTGTCCCGTTACTGTCCCCCTGTCCCGTTACTGTCCCCCTGTCCCGTTACTGTCCCCCTGTCCTGTTACTGTTTCCACTGTCCCATTACTGTCCCCCTGTCCCGTTACTGTCTCCCTGTCCCGTTACTGTCCCCCTGTCCTGTTACTGTCCCCCTGTCCTGTCACTGTCCCCCTGTCCCATTACTGTCCCCCTGTCCCGTTACAGTATATCCTGTCCCGTTACTGTCCCCCTGTCCCGTTACTGTCCCCCTGTCCTGTCACTGTCCCCCTGTCCTGTCACTGTCCCCCTGTCCTTACTGTTCCCCCTGTCCCGTTACTGTCCCCCCTGTCCCGTTACTGTCCCCCTGTCCCAGTACTGTCCCCCTGTCCTGTCACTGTCCCCCTGTCCCGTTACTGTCCCCCATGTCATGTCACTGTTTCCCCTGCTGTCCCGTTACTGTCCCCCTGTCCCATTACTGTCCTCCCTGTCCCGTTACTGTCCCCCTGTCCCGTTACTGTTTCCACTGTCCCGTTACTGTCCCCCTGTCCCGTTACTGTCTCCCCTGTCCCGTTACTGTCCCCCTGTCCCGTTACTGTCCCCCTGTCCTGTCACTGTCCCCCTGTCCCATTACTGTTCCCCCTGTCCCGTTACAGTATATCCTGTCCCGTTACTGTCCCCCTGTCCCGTTACTGTCCCCCTGTCCTGTCACTGTCCCCCTGTCCCGTCAATGTCCCCCTGTCCCATTACTGTTCCCCCTGTCCCGTTACTGTCCCCCTGTCCCGTTACTGTCCCCCTGTCCCAGTACTGTCCCCCTGTCCTGTCACTGTCCCCCCGTCCCGTCAATGTCCCCCTGTCCCATTACTGTCCCCCTGTCCCGTGTCCCCCCTGTCCCGTACTGTCCCCCTGTCCCCCTGTTACTGTCCCCCTGTCCCGTCCCCCACTGTCCTCCCTGTCCCGTTACTGTCCCCCCTGTCCCGTTACTGTCCCCCCTGTCCTGTCACTCGAGAGCACCCTTACCTGCTGATCTATAAATTACGTCTCCGTAATCTAGCATGGTAGGATGGTCACCCTATTACCTATGTAGTGGTTCCATAGGGTTCTGATCAAATGTCCCGGCCCTAGCTCTGTCCATTACCCCTAGCCCCCAGCCCTACCCGGCCCTAGCTCTGTCCATTACCCCCTAGCCCCCAGCCCTACCCGGCCCTAGCTCTGTCCATTACCCCTAGCCCCCTTCCCTACCCGGCCCTAGCTCTGTCCATTACCCCTGGCCCCCAGCCCTACCCGGCCCTAGCTCTGTCCATTACCCCTGGCCCCCAGCCCTAATTTGCCCTAGCTCTGTCCATTACCCCTAGCCCCCAGCCCTACCCGGCCCTAGCTCTGTCCATTACCCCTGGCCCCCAGCCCTACCCAGCCCTAGCTCTGTCCATTACCCCTGGCCCCCAGCCCTACCCGGCCGTAGCCAGCCTGCAGCTAAAATTGAATCTCAAGTTGTGTCCTATTTTGGTTGAGCAACAGGTGATCTGCTTGGTGAACATGTTCCCTTCCCTGCCCTTCCCTTCCCTCCCTCCTTAACTCTCCCCCTTAACTTTTCTCCCCCTCTCTCACCCCCTCTCTCTCTCTCCTCCCTCTCTCTCCCACCTTCTCCCCCTCTCCCACCTCTCCCCCACTCTCTCTCTCTCGCTCTCTCTCCTCCCTCTCTCTCTCCTCCCTCTCTCTCGCTCCTCCCTCTCTCCCCCTTCTCCCCCTCTCCCCACTCTCTCTCCCCTCTCTCCCCTCTCTCTCCGCCCTCTCTCGCTCTCTTTCTCTTTCCCCCTCTACCCCCCCCTCTCTCTCCCCCTTTCTCTCCCCCTTCCCTCTCTCGCACTTTCTATCTCTCTCTCTTTCTCTCTCTCTCACCCCCTCTCCCCACTCTCTCTCTCTCTCTCTCTCTCCCTCTCTCTCACCCCCTCTCTCTCCCCTCCCCTCTCTCTCACCCCCTCTCTCTCCCCCCCTCCCCTCTCTCTCACCCCCTCTCCCCACTCTCTCTTCCTCTCTCCCTCTCTCTCACCCCCTCTCCCCCACTCTCTCTCCCCTCTCTCTCACCCCCTCTCCCCCACTCTCTCTCCCTCTCTCCCCTCTCTCTCACCCCCTCTCCCCACTCTCTCTCTCCTCTCTCACCCCCTCTCCCCCACTCTCTCTCCCTCTCTCCCCTCTCTCACCCCTCTCTCCTACCCTCCCTGTCCTCACCCCCTCTCTCTCCCCCTCCTCTCTCTCTCCCCTCCCTGTCCTCTCCCCCTCTCTCTCCCCCTCCCCTCTCTCTCCTCCCCCTCTCCTACCCTCCCTGTCCTCTCCCCCTCCCCTCTCTCTCCTCCCCCTCTCCTACCCTCCCTGTCCTCTCCCCCCCCCCTCTCTCTCTCCTCCCCCTCTCTCCTACCCTCCCTGTCCTCTCCCCCCTCCCCTCTCTCCTCCCCCTCTCTCCTACCCTCCCTGTCCTCTCCCCCTCCTCCTCCCTCTCTCTTACCCTCCCTGTCCTCTCCCCCTCTCTCCCCCCTCCCTCTCTCTCCTCCCCTCTCTCCTACCCTCCCTGTCCTCTCCCCCTTGCCTCTCTCTCCAACCCCTCTCCCCTTCCCTCCCTGTCCTCTCCCCCTCCCCACTCTCTCCTCCCCCTCTCTCCTTCCCTCCCTGTCCTCTGTCCCTGCCACTCCGCTGAGGCAGTTAGTGAATGTGGTGACAACATCGTTTTCCAAGAACGGAGGGCTACGTCATGAAGAGATCAATTCATGATTAGCATCGCATTAGGCTACGTTCAAAATGTCACCCTATTCCCTATATAGTGCACTACTTTAGACCGGAGCCCTATGGAACCCTATTCCCTACATAGTACATTACTTTAGACCAGGGCCCAAAGGATGTAGTGTACTATGTAGGGAACGGGGTGCTATTTGGAACCAGAGTTAGTGTTTGGTTGAAACTCCCCGGCCGAACGGCATGCATTGTTGTACTTAACATGGTTGTATTTAACATTATGCTTCTTCTGAGTGACTCGACTCCCTACAAGACATTTGTGGTTGCTTTGTTAGCAGAAATGAATAATCCGGACAACACAACACACACACACACACACACACACACACACACACACACACACACACACACACATACATACACACACACACACACGCGCGCGCACACACACACACACACACACACACACACACACACACACACACACACACACACACACACACACACACACACACACACATACACACGCACGCGCGTGCGCACACACACACACACACACACACACACACACACACACACACACATGGTGCAGTAAGCAGTCCAGTGATGTTTAAATTGCAGTCAGGTTTGCGCTGGCCAGAACGAACGTAAAGCTGTCTGTTTCGGTTTGTTGGGATTGTTGACAAATGCTTGACTGGTTTGAAAATATCCAGTCAAATAAGACTAATCCTCTCCTCAGCGTCCTCTCTCATTCATCTCTCTCTCCCCCCTTAAAGAATCCAAAGACTAAAATGATCACATTTCATTTGAATTTATTACCAGGGGAACGATGAACAGCAACATGGAGAGTGGATCTTGGTGAGTAGACACACACCTGGAGGTTAGTCTACCTGGACAGTTAGGTACACACCTGGAGGTAGTCTACCTGGACAGGTAGGTATACCTCTGGAGGTAGTCTACCTGGGCAGGTAGGTATACACCTGGAGGTAGTCTACCTGGACAGGTAGGTACACACCTGGAGGTAGTCTACCTGGACAGGTAGGTATACTTCTGGAGGTAGTCTACCTGGACAGGTAGGTATACCTCTGGAGGTAGTCTACCTGGACAGGTAGGTATACCTCTGGAGGTAGTCTACCTGGATATGTAGGTATACACCTGGAGGTAGTCTACCTGGATAGGTAGGTACACACCTGGAGGTAGTCTACCTGGACAGGTAGGTATACACCTGGAGGTTAGTCTACCTGGACAGGTAGGTACACATCTGGAGGTAGTCTACCTGGACAGGTGGATACACACCTGGAGGTAGTCTTCCTGGAAAGGTAGGCATACACCTGGAGGTAGTCTACCTGGACAGGTAGGTACACAGCAGGAGCACCTGTCAGATCTCTTTGTGTTCTTCTCAGAACACGAACACAAGCATGCACACACACGCACACACACGCACACACACACACACACACACACACACACACACACACACACACACACACACACACACACACACACACACACACACACACAGTCCATTTACATGCAGCTCAAAAACTATTGAAATCTCTTTGACTGAACAGGGCAGCATGTCAAAACACAAACCCTCAAATCTCTGAACCAAATGGAACCAAATTGAATCATACAAATTATGTTTAGAAAAAAACACGGACACGCACACACAGACACACACACACACACACACACACACACACACAAACACACACAGTCACAAATGCCTGAAAGGTATCTGTCGTTTAACATTAAACATCACAAATCATAATGTTTCATTCATGTTTTTCTTCAGCAATTCATCCATATAGTAAAGTATGCAGCCTAACATTCAAAATATGTTGTTGTTTTTCCATTCACTCATCTTAAAGCTACACAGAAATACCTTTATTTTTGAGTCACAGCGATGCAGAGGCTTAACAACTTGTTGTTACTCCCATCCCGTGAACGGGATCGTTGTCATCATCTGACAATAATTAGCATAACGCAACGGACATAAATATTACTCGAAAATATTCATATTCATGAAAATCACAAGTGAAATATATTGAAACACAGCTTAGCCTTTTGTTAATCACCCTGTCATCTCAGATTTTTTTAAATATGCTTTACAGCCAAAGCTAGACAAGCATTTGTGTAAGTTTATCGATAGCCTAGCATAGCATTATGTCCAGCTAGCAGCAGGTAACTTGATCACGAAAATCAGAAAAGCATTCGAATTAAATCGTTTACCTTTGATGAGCTTCGGATGTTTTCACTCACGAGACACCCAGTTAGATAGCAAATGTTCCTTTTTTCCTATTATTTTTGTAGGTGAAATAGCTCCCTTCACGTTTGGCTGAGAAATCGACCGGAAATTCCGGTCACGACAACGCTGAAAAATATTCAAAATTAGCTCCATAATATCGACAGAAACATGGCAAACGTTGTTTATAAACAATCCTGTTTTTCAAATATCTATTCGATAATATATCCACCGGAACAATTGTTTTTTCAGTAGGAGCGAGAGGAGTAATGGCTACCTCTGTATTTTACGCGAGAATCACTCTGAGAGCATCAGGTGACCACTTGCGCAATGTAGCCGCTTACGGGTATTCTTCAACATAAATGCGTAAAACTACGTCACAATGCTGTAGACACCTTGGGGAACACAGAAACAAAGTAATCAAGTTGATAGCCCATTCACTGCTCAATAGGGACGCATCGGAACGCAGAGCTTTCAAAACATGAGTCACTTCCGGATTGGATTTTTCTCAGGCTTTCGCCTGCAATATCAGTTCTGTTATACTCACAGACAATATTTTTACAGTTTTGGAAACTTTAGAGTGTTTTCTATCCTAAGCTGTCAATTATATGCATATTCTAGCATCTGGTCCTGAGAAATAGCCCGTTTACTTTGGGAACGTTATTTAAGAAAAATGAAAATACTGCCCCCTAGTCACAACAGGTTTTAATTAATGAAAAGCTGATCCTGTCTGAGTAAAATGGTGTTAATATTTTGTCAAGACTGATGACTGATACTTTAGTATCAGTCACTGATGACTGAAACTAAAGATCATTTATTTCTTACAAAATAAAATGCTATTATGAAACCATATTAACTACATTTTACGTATATTCTTATCACTGATTGGTTGACTGACTGACTGACTGACTTGCTGACTGACTGGCTGACTGACTGAATGGCTGACTGAATGGCTGACTGAATGCCTGACTGAATGCCTGACTGACTTACTGACTGACTGACTGGCTGATTGGTTGACTGACTGACTGACTGACTTGCTGACTGACTGGCTGACTGACTGGCTGGATGACTGAATGGCTGACTGAATGGCTGACTGAATGCCTGACTGACTGACTGACTGATTGGCTGACTGACTGGCTGATTGCCAGGCTGCCTGGCTGACTGGCTGAGTGCCTGGATGACTGGCTAAGTGACAGGCTGACTGGCTGACTGACTGACTGACTGATTGACTGAATGACTGACTGACTGACTGACTGACTGGCTGGCTGACTGACTGACTGACTGGCTGGCTGACTGATTGACTGAATGACTGACTGGCTGACTGGCTGACTACTGGCTGACTGAATGACTGACTGACTTACTGACTGACTAGATGACCGACTGGCTGATTGCCAGGCTGCCAGGCTGCCTGGCTGACTGACTGACTGACTGGCTGACTGACTGGCTGATTGCCAGGCTGACTGAATGGCTGACTGACTGGCTGACTGACTGGTTGACTGGCTGATTGGCTGACTGGCTGAATGGCTGACTGGCTGACTGGCTGAATGGCTGACTGGTTGACATTTTGGCTGGCTGACTGGTTGACTGGTTGGCTGACTGACTGGCTGATTGGTTGACTGACTGACTAACTGACTTGCTGACTGACTGGCTGACTGACTGTATGGCTGACTGAATGGCTGACTGAATGGCTGACTGAATGCCTGACTGACTTACTGACTGACTGACTGGATGATTGGTTGACTGACTGACTGACTGACTGACTTGCTGACTGACTGGCGACTGACTGACTGACTGGCTGGCTGGCTGACTGACTGACTGATTGACTGAATGACTGACTGACTGACTGACTGACTGACTGACTGACTGACTGACTGGCTGACTGACTGGCTGGCTGGCTGACTGATTGACTGAATGACTGACTGGCTGACTGGCTGACTACTGGCTGACTGAATGACTGACTGACTTACTGACTGACTAGATGACCGACTGGCTGATTGCCAGGCTGCCAGGCTGCCTGGCTGACTGACTGGCTGATTGCCAGGCTGACTGACTGGCTGACTGACTGACTAAGTGACTGACTGACCTACTGACTGACTTACTGACTGGTTGACTGTCTGACTGGTTGACTGACTGACTGACTGACTGGCTGACTGGCTGATTTGCTGGCTGGCTGGCTGGCTGACTGGCTGACTGACTGACTGACTGGTTGACATCTTGGCTGGCTGACTGGTTGACTGGTTGACAGGCTGACTTTCTGACTGGTTGACTGGCTGATTGGCTGACTGGCTGAATGGCTGACTGGCTGACTGGCTGAATGGCTGACTGGTTGACATTTTGGCTGGCTGACTGGTTGACTGGTTGGCTGACTGACTGGCTGACTGGTTGACTGACTGACTGACTGACTGACTGACTGGCTGACTGACTGGCTGGCTGGCTGACTGATTGACTGAATGACTGACTGGCTGACTGGCTGACTACTGGCTGACTGAATGACTGACTGACTTACTGACTGACTAGATGACCGACTGGCTGATTGCCAGGCTGCCAGGCTGCCTGGCTGACTGACTGGCTGATTGCCAGGCTGACTGACTGGCTGACTGACTGACTAAGTGACTGACTGACCTACTGACTGACTTACTGACTGGTTGACTGTCTGACTGGTTGACTGACTGACTGACTGACTGGCTGACTGGCTGATTTGCTGGCTGGCTGGCTGGCTGACTGACTGACTGGTTGACATCTTGGCTGGCTGACTGGTTGACTGGTTGACAGGCTGACTTTCTGACTGGTTGACTGGCTGATTGGCTGACTGGCTGAATGGCTGACTGGCTGAATGGCTGACTGGTTGACATTTTGGCTGGCTGACTGGTTGACTGGTTGACTGGTTGGCTGACTGACTGGCTGACTGGTTGACTGACTGACTGACTGACTGACTTGCTGACTGACTGGCTGACTGACTGAATGGCTGACTGAATGGCTGACTGAATGGCTGACTGAATGGCTGACTGAATGCCTGACTGACTTACTGACTGACTGACTGGCTGATTGGTTGACTGACTGACTGACTTGCTGACTTGCTGACTGACTGGCTGACTGACTGGCTGGCTGACTGAATGGCTGACTGAATGGCTGACTGAATGGCTGACTGACTTACTGACTGACTGACTGACTTATTGGCTGACTGACTGGCTGATTGCCAGGCTGCCTGGCTGACTGGCTGACTGCCTGGATGACTGGCTAAGTGACAGGCTGACTGGCTGACAGCCTAGCTGACTGGCTGACTGACTGACTGACTGGCTGGCTGACTGAATGGCTGACTGAATGGCTGACTGAATGCCTGACTGACTTACTGACTGACTGACTGACTGATTGGCTGACTGACGGGCTGATTGCCAGGCTGCCTGGCTGACTGGCTGACTGCCTGGATGACTGGCTAAGTGACAGGCTGACTGGCTGACAGCCTGGCTGACTGGCTGACTACTGGCTGACTGACTGGCTGACTGAATGACTGACTGACTTACTGACTGACTGGATGACCGACTGGCTGATTGCCAGGCTGCCAGGCTGTCTGGCTGACTGACTGACTGACTGGCTGACTGACTGGCTGATTGCCAGGCTGACTGACTGGCTGACTGACTGACTAAGTGACTGACTGACCTACTGACTGACTTACTGACTGGTTGACTGTCTGACTGGTTGACTGGTAGACTGACTGACTGGCTGACTGGCTAACTGGCTGATTGGCTGGCTGGCTGGCTGACTGGCTGACTGACTGACTGACTGGTTGACATCTTGGCTGGCTGACTGGTTGACTGGTTGACAGGCTGACTTTCTGACTAGTTGACTGGCTGATTGGCTGACTGGCTGAATGGCTGACTGACTTGCTGACTGACTGGCTGACTGACTGACTGACTGGCTGGCTGGCTGACTGACTGACTGACTGATTGACTGAATGACTGACTGACTGACTGACTGACTGACTGGCTGACTGACTGGCTGGCTGGCTGACTGATTGACTGAATGACTGACTGGCTGGATGATTGGTTGACTGACTGACTGACTGACTGACTTGCTGACTGACTGGCTGACTGACTGACTGACTGGCTGGCTGGCTGACTGACTGACTGACTGATTGACTGAATGACTGACTGACTGACTGACTGACTGACTGACTGGCTGACTGACTGACTGGCTGGCTGACTGATTGACTGAATGACTGACTGGCTGACTGGCTGACTACTGGCTGACTGAATGACTGACTGACTTACTGACTGACTAGATGACCGACTGGCTGATTGCCAGGCTGCCAGGCTGCCTGGCTGACTGACTGGCTGATTGCCAGGCTGACTGACTGGCTGACTGACTGACTAAGTGACTGACTGACCTACTGACTGACTTACTGACTGGTTGACTGTCTGACTGGTTGACTGACTGACTGACTGGCTGACTGGCTGATTTGCTGGCTGGCTGGCTGGCTGACTGGCTGACTGACTGACTGACTGGTTGACATCTTGGCCAGCTGACTGGTTGACTGGTTGACAGGCTGACTTTCTGACTGGTTGACTGGCTGATTGGCTGACTGGCTGAATGGCTGACTGGCTGACTGGCTGAATGGCTGACTGGTTGACATTTTGGCTGGCTGACTGGTTGACTGGTTGGCTGACTGACTGGCTGATTGGTTGACTGACTGACTGACTGACTTGCTGACTGACTGGCTGACTGACTGAATGGCTGACTGAATGGCTGACTGAATGCCTGACTGACTTACTGACTGACTGACTGGCTGATTGGTTGACTGACTGACTGACTTGCTGACTGACTGGCTGACTGACTGGCTGGCTGACTGAATGGCTGACTGAATGGCTGACTGAATGGCTGACTGACTTACTGACTGACTGACTGACTTATTGGCTGACTGACTGGCTGATTGCCAGGCTGCCTGGCTGACTGGCTGACTGCCTGGATGACTGGCTAAGTGACAGGCTGACTGGCTGACAGCCTAGCTGACTGGCTGACTGACTGACTGACTGGCTGGCTGACTGAATGGCTGACTGAATGGCTGACTGAATGCCTGACTGACTTACTGACTGACTGACTGACTGATTGGCTGACTGACGGGCTGATTGCCAGGCTGCCTGGCTGACTGGCTGACTGCCTGGATGACTGGCTAAGTGACAGGCTGACTGGCTGACAGCCTGGCTGACTGGCTGACTACTGGCTGACTGACTGGCTGACTGAATGACTGACTGACTTACTGACTGACTGGATGACCGACTGGCTGATTGCCAGGCTGCCAGGCTGTCTGGCTGACTGACTGACTGACTGGCTGACTGACTGGCTGATTGCCAGGCTGACTGACTGGCTGACTGACTGACTAAGTGACTGACTGACCTACTGACTGACTTACTGACTGGTTGACTGTCTGACTGGTTGACTGGTAGACTGGCTGACTGGCTAACTGGCTGATTGGCTGGCTGGCTGGCTGGCTGGCTGACTGACTGGCTGACTGACTGACTGGTTGACATCTTGGCTGGCTGACTGGTTGACTGGTTGACAGGCTGACTTTCTGACTAGTTGACTGGCTGATTGGCTGACTGGCTGAATGGCTGACTGGCTGACTGGCTGAATGGCTGACTGGTTGACATTTTGGCTGGCTGACTGGTTGACTGGTTGGCTGGCTGAATGGCTGACTGGTTGACTGGCTGACTGGCTGAATGGCTGACTGGTTGACTGGCTGACTAGTCTGACTGGAAACATGGCTCACTCGGGACACGCTATCGGAGTCGGTACAGCCAGCTGGTTTCTTCACGCATCGAGCCGACAGAAACAAGCATCTTTCTGGTAAGAAGAGAGGCGGGAGGGTATGCCTTATGATTAACGAGACGTGGTGTGATCATAACAACACACAGGAACTCAAGTCCTTCTGTTCACCTGACTTAGAATTCCTCACAATCAAATGTCGACCACATTATCTACCAAGAGAATTCTCTTCGATCATAATCACAACCGCATATATTCCCCCCCAAGCAGACACATCCATGGCCCTGAACAAACTTTATTTGACTCTATGTAAACTGGAAACCACATATCCTGAGGCTGCATTCATTGTAGCTTTTAACCTCTTGAGCTTACTTGAGACGCAGACGTCTCACCTAGAGCTCTAGAAATGCACATGCGCGACGCTATATGCTAATGGTATTAGTTAAAACGCAAACGTTCATTAAAATACACATGTTTGGTATTAAAATAAAGCTACAGTCATTGTGAATCTAGCCACCGTGTCAGATTTTTAAAATGCTTTTCGGCGAAAGCATGAGAAGCTATTATCTGATAGCATGCAACACCCCAAAAGACCCGTAGGGGATGTAAACAAAAGAATTAGCATAGTCGGCGCTACACAAACCGCACAATAAAATATAAAACATTAATTACCTTTGACCATCTTCTTTCTTTGCACACCTTGATGTCCCATAATCAATACTGGGTCTTTTTTTGGATTAAATCGGTCCATATATAGCCTAGATATCGATCTATGAAGACTGTGTGGAAAACGGAAAAAAGAGCGTTTCATAACGTAACGTCATTTTTTAAAAGTTAAAAATTCGACGATAAACTTTTACAAAACACTTCGAAATACCTTTCTAATGCAACTTTAGGTATAACTACACGTTAATAAGCTATAAAAATCATCAGGAGGCGATGTAAATTCGATAGCCTGCCGTGTGGAAAAATGTCCGGAGAAAAAGACAGACAATGCCTCGGGTTGGTGGTCGGAGAGAATCGGTTCCCTTTGGGCGGATCTACCAAGAATCAATTCAGATTCAAATGAGGAGACTCTATAGATCCTGTGGTAGCTGTAGGTACTGCAAGCTTGGCCTAATATATTACGGTTCACCTTTAACAATTCATGGGAGTGGCGCATGGATACTTTTTTTCCATCTCCAGTGATCAGATTTTCCTGCGCTTTTCGATGAAACAGACGTTCTGTTATAGTCACAGCCGTGATTAAACAGTTTTGGAAACGTCTGAGTGTTTTCTATCCACACATACTAATCATATGCATATACTATATTCCTGGCCTGAGTAGCAGGACGCCAAAATGTTGCGCGATTTTTAACAGAATTTCAGAAAAAGTAGGGGGAAGCTTAAGAAGTTTAACAAGGATAAACTGAAAACAAGACTCCCTAAATTCTATCAGCATATCGATTGTGCTACCAGGGCTGGTAAAACCCTGGATCATTGTTATTCTAACTTCCGCGATGCATATAAGGCCCTCCCCCGCCCTCCATTCGGAAAAGCTGACCACAACTCCATTTTGTTGCTTCCAGCCTATAGACAGAAACTAAAACAGGAAGCTCCCGGTCTCAGGTCTGTTCAACGCTGGTCCGACCAATCTGATTCCACGCTTCAAGATTGCTTCAATCATGTGGATTGGGAGATGTTCCGGATTGCGTCAAACAACAACATTGACGATTACGCTGATTCGGTGAGCGAGTTCATTTGCAAGTGCATTGGCGATGTCGTACCCACAGCAACTATTAAAACATTCCCAAACCAGAAACTGTGGATTGATGGCAGCATTCGCGCGAAACTGAAAGCCCGAACCACTGCTTTTAACCAGGGCAAGGTGACCGGAAACATGACCGAATACAAACAGTGTAGCTATTCCCTCCGCAAGGCAATCAAACAAGCTATGCATCAGTATAGAGACAAAGTAGAGTCACAATTCAACGGCTCAGACACAAGAGGTATGTGGCAGGGTCTGCAGTCAATCACGGATTGCAAAAAGAAAACCAGCCCCGTCGCGGACCAGGATGTCTTGCTCCCAGACAGACTAAACAACTTCTTTGCTCACTTTGAGGACAATACAGTGCCACTGACAAAGCCTGCTACCAAAACCTGCGGACTCTCCTTCACTGCAGCAGACGTGAGTAAAACATTTAAACGTGTTAACCCTCGCAAGGCTGCAGGCCCAGATGGCATCGCCAGCCGCGTCCTCAGAGCATGCGCAGACCAGCTGGCTGGTGTATTTACGGACATATTCAATCAATCCTTATCTCAGTCTGCTATTCCCACATGCTTCAAGAGGGCCACCATTGATCCTGTTCAAAAGAAAGCTAAGGTAACTGAGCTAAACGACTACCACGACTACCATGATGACGGTAGCACTCACTTCCGTCATCATGAAGTGCTTTGAGGGTCAAGGACCATATCACCTCCACCCTACCTGACACCCTAGACCCACTCCAATTTGCTTACCGCCCCAATAGATCCACAGACGACGCCATCGCAACCACACTGCACACTGCCCTAACCCATCTGGACAAGAGGAATACCTATGTGAGAATGCTGTTCATTGACTACAGCTCAGCATTTAACACCATAGTACCCTCCAAACTCGTCATCAAGCTCGAGACCCCGCCCTGTGCAACTGGGTACTGGACTTCCTGACGGGCCGCCCCCTGGCTGACTGACTGGCTGACTGACTGAATGGCTGACTGGCTGCCTGACTGACTGGCTGACTGACTGAATGGTTGACTGGCTGGCTGCCTGGCTGCCTTACTGCCTGGCTGACTAACTGACTGGCTGACTGGCTGACTGGCTGACTGGCTGATTGACTAGCTGACTGACTGACTGGCTGCCTGGCTACCTGACTGACTGGCTGACTGGCTGATTGACTAGCTGACTGGCTGACTGGCTGACTGGCTGCCTGGCTGATTGACTAGCTGACTGACTGACTGGCTGGTTGACTGGCTGACTGGCTGACTGACTGGCTGACTAGCTGACTTGCTGACTGACTTGTTAACAGACTGACTGACTTGCTGACTGACTGACTGGCTGACTGACTTGCTGACTGACTGACTGACTGACTAGCTGCGAAAGCACTTTGATGTTTACTACCTCTCTCTCCCTCTCTCTGTCTGTCTCTGTCTGTCTCTGTCTCTGTCTCTCTCTCTCTGTCTCTCTCTCTCTCTCTCTCTGTCTGTCTCTCTCTCTCACTGTATATATATATATATATATTATATTATATTATACATATATGTCTCTCTCTATATA
>NC_056457.1:34247734-34250234 GCF_018296145.1 Oncorhynchus tshawytscha | reverse complement strand
ACGTCACGACGATCATACATTTTTTATATCAAACTGTGTTTTTTTGCAGAAATGTCTCCTGGAACATGTGAACTTTCAAAACAAACGTGTTTGCAATCTGTAAATATGCCCAGTTGGTTTAGCCACGGAAAAAGACAGGAAACTTTCCCGCTTAGCCATGATTGGCTGAGATAACGGGATGGGCTGGACATGCCGAGAGATGAGTTGGGATTGGTCTGCCACGTAGCACCTTCTGTTTATAACATGATCTGCTCAGTAGGAGTAGATAACCCTTTCTTCTACAGGTTTTCTTTTAAAGCTATATCGGAGAACTGCAAAAGTGTTTCTCCGGAGTACATCTTCAAACTGAAGTCAACAATGGCATCCGTGACAGAGAGAGAGAAAGATCTGATAATTCTTATGGCCTTGCACACGGTCCATGTGAACCAGAGGGACTTGACACAACGGGTCAAACAAGCTGTACAAACAAAACGGAAATGACATGGGACATCTAATTTAATGAAAGAGGTTGCAGCCGTGAATCGTTTATTTATCCATACGGGTAAGAGTCTCGCTTCATTTCCAGATATTATGAGTTTCTAGTTTTATCAAAAAGCTATGACAACCAGGTTTCTATTGGTCTCTCGGATGTGCTTTTACCTATCCTTACCACCTAGGGACGGCCCGTCAGGAAGTCCAGGATCCAGTTGCAGAGGGAGGTGTTTAGTCCCAGGGTCCTTAGCTTAGTGATGAGCTTAATGGGCACTATGGTGTTGAATGCTGAGCTGTAGTCAATAAACAGTATTCTCACATCGGTGTTCCTTTTGTCCAGGTGTGAAAGGGCAGTGTGGACTGCAATAGAGATTGCATCATCTGTGAATCTGTTAGGGCAGTATGCAAATTTGAGTGGGTCTAGGGCTTCTGGGATAAGGGTGTTGATGTGAGCCATGACCTTTCAAAGCATTTCATGGCTACAGACGTGAGTGCTACGGGTCAGTAGTCATAAAGGCAGGTTACCTTTGTGTTCTTGGATACAGGGACTATGGTGGTCTGCTTGAAACATATTGGTATTGCAGACTCAGAGAGAGAGGTTGAAAAAAAGACACTTGCCAGTTGGTCAGCGTATGCTCGGAGTACACGTCCTGGTAATCCATCTGGCCCTGCGGCCTTGTGAATGTTGACCTGTCTTACTCACATCGGCTGTGGAGAGCGTGATCACACAGTCGTCCGGAACAGCTGGTGCTCTCATGCATGTTCCAGTGTTATTTGCCTCGACGCGAGCATAGAAGTAGTTCAGCTCGTCTGGTAGGCTCGTGTCACTGGGCAGCTCTTGGCTGTTTTCCCCTTTGTAATCTGTAATGGTTTGCAAGCCCTACTACATCCGACGAGCGTCGGAGCCGGTGTAGTATGATTCGATCTTAGTCCTGTACTGACTCTTTGCCTGTTTTATGGTTAGTCGGAGGTCATATCAGGATTTCTTATACGCTTCCGGGTTAGAGTCCAGCTCCTTGAAAGCAGCAGCTTGAGCCTTTAGCTCAGTGCTGGGCTATATACAGGTGCAGGAATCTGTGAGCTGCTCTGACAGCTGGTGCTTAAGGCTAGTGAGGCTAGTAAGGAAGATAAGTATTAATGTTGCCTGTAATCCATGGCGTCTGGTTGGGGTATGTACGTACGGTCACTGTGGAGGCCAACGTCATCAATGCACTTATTGATAAAGGTCCACCTAGCTATCTGGAGATGAATGTACTGACTATGACTGGTCCACCTAGCTATCTGGAGATGAGTCTACTTAATGAGTCAAATGCATTATGGGTCGTAAGACAATGCACACAAGTACCTCTCTTCTTGTCTTCAATACTTTATTTTCCCCAACACTCCCAATTCAACACACACACACACATGTAGGACTTGATCACAGTTCGCGGCAGCATCTGGACTCCCGATGTGGGCGTGTGCGTGTGCGTGTGTGTGTTCCCAGTTGACTGTCTGTCCAAGTCCCTCCAGCTGGTTCTTTCCACACACAGATGCCTACAGATTAAAGCCAGGGATGCTCACCACCTGTCCCCACACACACACACACACACACACACACACACACACACACACACAGTCTTTGTCTCGTCAGCCCACTCTGACACAAACTGAGGAAACCCCCACCCGGTGTCCTGTCTGGGTAAAAACATTATAATAATCACCTTATGAAGAGTTATGGCTGTACACGTTCCTATAACATGGATACTGCAATTAAACCACAATATATCCACTTCCCCTTGTTCTAGTGCTGGGGAAGCTACTCAGTGAAAAATATAGCTCGCCAAGCTACCAATTACTCAACAATGGAAGACGTTAAGCTTCACCTAATTAAGGGGGGAAAATAACAGTCTACTTAAATAAAGTTTCATGGAAAAAGGTAAATTCACTCAAATCCAAACTACTTCGTAATAACATATTGTATCTCAATCTGACTACAAAATTACAAGAACGGCTCACACGGGAGTCATGTAATGTTAACAGAATGTGT